>NW_022695194.1:350280-394106 GCF_011630105.1 Anneissia japonica | reverse complement strand
TACTACCGTACTCGCGCGAATAAGCGCCCGGGCGCTTAAAATATTTTTTGCGCTTTCTGGGGGGCGCTTATTCAAACGGGGCGCTCATTTAAACGGGACGCTTATGAAACAGAGTGAAAATTGAGGGGGCGCTTATAGGAAATAGATGAAAATCGAGGGGTTCTTATGGGAAATTATTAAGTTCAAGAGGCACTTTTTGAATGAAAAAAAAAGATTATATAAGGACATTACGAATGGTGGTTAGAAAAGATAATCGTCCAGAGAACATGGCTCATAACAAGAATGCGTGAATATTTACATAACAGCAAAATAGCAGATGCAATTAGTGGTAGGTAGTGGTTAGCTTGTTGGTCATCGGCCGATTGAGATTAGCAGAATGGCAGGATCATTGTATTTTTCTTGAAAACTCAGATGAGAATGTGCTTAAGGTCGAAAAAAGAAAAAGAGGAGTAGGACTTAACATAGACAAATATGTAAAAATATTAAAGTTGGAAATATACTGTCTGTCCAGGGATCGGAGCTCTCATCTGTCCAAGAGAAATATCCTTATTTTGATATTGACTGAAGAAGAATGTGTTTCCACTCTACAGCTCAAATCATGCCAACAACCACAGTCCCAGGATTGATTGGATTATTGACTTGCTAAAAAGAAAATCTTATGAGGGGCGCTTATTTAAACGGGGCGCTTATTCACGCGAGTACGGTATACGAGTACTGCCGTACTATTATTAGTAGTGTTACTGTATTATACTCTTATTTTGGTGTGTAGGTTTATATACTCCAATCATTTTGCGTCAGGATAAATGATACGAAAAGATGTTTGCCCTACCTGACGTGGAATAGTATTGAATGCTCTGTACATTCCCAAATGAAGTTGCGAAAAAAAACCCGAATCACTTGCGAGATTGTTTTCGCAAGTATTTAAACATGTACTGAGCATTTAGTACAATACCGCGTCAGGTAGGGCAAACATCATTTCGTAGGTTTATCTACTTGTGCACGTCAAGTGAAAGACATTTCATTTCGTGTGAGTTTTTATGTTGTTGCAATACAATGTACGCGTGAGTTCAAACAAAGGCCGTAACAATGTTTATAATTGTGTAGATAATAGCCTAATTATTATTTATTTTAGACATTGTTCTGTTATAATAATTTAAAAAAAAAGGGGGGGGGGTTAAAGTCTGTGGGCTTCAACCATACTCTTCATTATAAGAGGACTACTACAGTAAGACTAGTCGGTGTTGCATGATGCTTGGTAGGCCTACTCGAGCCTTGGATATATCGCTTAACACTGGACGACGTGCATACAGCGGCAGGAAACTCTATAGTAGAGCGGCTAAGGAAAAAAATCGTGCACTTTTGGAAGAAAGTATGAAACTTCCCACAGTGATACTATGACACCTAAGGATCATTAAAAAATAGACCCCAAAAAATAAGCCACTTAGTGGCCGCCATCTTGAAATTCAAAATGTCCGCCAAATATTGGATTTTTATCAATAATCTTCATATCTACAGCACCTAACACTGTCATTCAAAGGTCTTTACCTATGTTTTCAATATCAGGGAGTATTATGCTATCATCAGAAATTATGTCAGATGGCCGCCATATTTGATTTCAAGATGGCTGCCAAAATATTGTTATTTTTGTCATTATCTTCATATCTACAGTAACGTAACACAGTCAATCGCACATTTAACCATGTTTTTAATATCTTGTCATATCATTTGTATATAATATTTTATAGAATTTCTATAGAATGTGCAAGATGTAAAACATGTTGGTAGGACTGTACTGGTCATTGAATGAAACAAAAAAAAATTAAAAACATAGAAATTACATTAAATATGTGTATATAGTATGTTATAGAATTCTATAGAAACTACTGTACTTCCTCTATAAACATTTTATAGGAAATACTAATTTCGTAAGAGCAAGAATATAAAAACGTAAGAGCAAAATATATACCGTACTCGTGCGAATAAGCGCCCCGTTTGAATACACGCCCTTTAGAATAAGCGTCTCTCCTAACGTGAAAATTTCCTTAAGCGCCCCGATTGAATGAACGCCCCTTCTAATTAGAATAAACGCCCCCTCAATAATTCAATCAATCCTGGACTGTTGATGTTGGCATGATTTGAGATGTGGAGTGGAATCACATTCTCCTTTAGTCAATATCAGAATGAGGATATTTATCTTAGACAGACGAGAGCTCCATGGACAGACAGTATTTCCAACTTTCATCTTCTTCCATTTTTCTGTAGCCTGTCCAACTGCTTGTCCGACAATTTGCACCTAACACATTCTCATCTGAGTTTTAAAGAAAACCTGCAATGATCATGCATTCCTGCTAATCTCAATCGACCGATGGCCAACAAGCCAACCACCACCACTAATTTCATCTGCTATTCTGCTGTTATGTAATAATGTACTCACAACATTCTTGTCATGACAAGCCATGCTCTCTGGACGATTATCTTTTCCGCCGCACCACCATTCGTAATTTGCGTTTTCCTGATGTCCTTATATAATCATTTTTCATCCAAAATGTACCTCGTGAATTTAATAAGTTTTCATAATAACCACTCGATTTTCATCTATTTCCATAAGCGCCCCCTCAATTTCCACTCTTGTTTTGATAAGCACCCGGTTCGAATATGCGCCCCGTTTGAATTATTGCCCCTAAAAAGTGCAAAAAATATTTTAAGCGCCCGGGCGCTTATTCGCGCGAGTACAGTATGTTAACTGGACATAGATTTTTCTTCTGGCTTTTGAGTTTATTATTCAAGGTTTATTCAAAACATATTGCGGTCACAGCAAAAGCTGAATTCATACAATATTTACAGAAAACACTAAAAAAAAACACAAAAAAACAAATAAAATATATAAAACCAGCACATATCAAAAAAATTCATTACCAAGAAATTTCATTATGACAACAAATTAAAGCTACTAATTTTTGTCATTAAACGATTTAACCATGAATGGAATTGGACTATGATTATGACTATGACGTTTAGTACAGATTTTAGGCATGGAAAGTGAGTCGGCATTTCTGAGGGAGAAAGCACTTTCTTCAGATCTTAATTTTGGTAACCAGTCACGGAATTCATTAGACTTCATTAGGGAAATAGCAAAAGTGTAACAAATATTGTCCCGTCTCTTCTTTAGCTCCTCGATATTACACTCAACAAGAGCCGAATTATAGGATGAGTATTTAATCCCTAATATTATCCTACAGGCTCTTTTCTGGATGCGTTCTAAAGCAAGATGCTGCATTTGTGTAAGGCCTGGATGCCATACCGGCACTGCATATTCGAGCAAAGGTCGAACAAATCCAGTATAAATAGTAATTAAATCTTGAACAGATAAACCAAACCGTCTTAAAGTACTAATTAGAAAAAAATAAACGACCACTTGCACGCTTAAGAATATCACCAATGTGGGCGTCCCATTTCAGATCACTGGTAATTTTCATGTGGTTGACCTCAGCCCATTTGCAAAAATTGTCCAACTCAATCTGCATGCTACTACATTGATTATTAAATGTATTTTCAACTATCATAAAGTCATCAACATATTTTAATGACATTTTATTACCAGAATCAATTCTAGCTGCATCATTAACTAGACACATAAAATTACTGGGCCACTAAGGGTTTCTTGTGGAACACCCCCAAAAATGTTTCTCCAATTAGACAGAGTGTTTCGATATCTAACACACTGTAGACGATTGGATAAAAAACTACACATCCATGGAATTAATGCAGGTCTAGCACCCATATCTAATAACTTAGGAATAGCGATATTGTGGTCTACTCGGTCGAAAGCTTTACAAAAGTCCGTAACAATTAGTCATGAAAGGCTTTTCTGTAAATCGGCATGTTTGATAACGTTGTTTACTAGCTTAATCAAATAATGGCAGGAAGATCTACCTTTTCTGTTTCCAAATTGACTGTTGTCGATTTGTGGCTTTATATCTTTAATTAACCAATCATTAATAAAGGCTTCGGCCACTTTAGGAAAGTGGTCGGTAAGAGATACTGGCCGCAATTGATTCCAGATAGGGGGATTGGATTTTGGCAGAGGGACAACGATTGTAAGTTTCCACTGGGGTGGAACAATTCCTTCTTTAAATGACATGTTCAAAATATCCGTTAAAGTTTTGTAGGTGGTTTTTCGTATTTCATCTTGTGTTGAAATCCGCTGTCCCTTAGTGCTTTTTGGTACTCGGGGACGGCCTTTTGAAAAGTTGCTTCTGAATCGGAGTTGCTTGATATTCTTTTATTGATTGAAGAGTGGATTTGCTTTAAGATGGATGAAGGGCGGTTTGATCGTTTATCCACGTATAGTAATTTGTTGTCTGGTTTGGTGAACGGAGCATAGGATCCGTTAGGCAGGTTGAATGTGACATGAAGGAAGTTTGTGATCTTTATGTTTGCTTGTATAGTAATGCGGAGGTGAAAGGAGTGAAAGATGGATGTGATTTCTTTCTTCATCTTGTCACATAGTCTTGGAGATGTGCTGCTCATGATGGCGAAGCCATCGTCTCGGTAGAGACCGATGTTTGTTTTTCCGAGCTTTTTGGCGAGGTGGGAATGGATGTAATTTCAACGAGTTCACATATCTCTGCTCCGTCAAAACTCCCCATGGTGACGTCGAACATATCGTCTGAATTTTTCTTGACCCATGTTGAGTTGTTGGAGAACAGTATTGATTTTCGTGACTGCATGATGATATCTACTTCTTCCTCTATTATAGTTGTGTATTTTTGGGCGTGTTGAATTGCATCTAGTAGGAGCTTTTTCGATATTGATGGGTAGAATTCGACGATGTCGAATGTGATGAATGTGCTGTTTGATTTCTTTTCGATGTGTCTGAACCACTTCCACTGTTGTAATTGTGATTTTTCAAGCATGGTGCTGTTTATGCGGTCGAGGATGGTTTTGCTAATTAGCCCAATTTCTGGTTTGGATGGGTTAATCAACCTGCAGCTTGGTTTGTTTTGAAAGTTGTCTTTGTGGTCTTTTAGTGTAATGATTTGTTAATTACATTGTAATGTAATGTGGGACTTGATATAGCGAATTATATCAAAAGTCACAATGCGCCTAAAAAGATAATTTTGATAGCATTAAAGACATAGTTTTTCAAATAGTCTTGTTCTTTTTTTAAGTTGGGAAACACCAGTGTCGCCTCGGCTCCGTTAATGGGAACATGGGACCACGGGACTGTGGATGCTAGAACGGAAAATTTTGTAGGAACCATTTGTAGCTTGCAGACAGAATTAATTTACTATCTGATATATTATATTTGAGATACTATATAATCTATTTTTATACATGATTAGTGTCATCTTCATTTTTTACCAATGACGTCAATCTGACTGGCTGCGTTTTTGTTATTGGTACAATCCTAACAATAAAAAAAATTATAGTTTACTGTTGATGTTTAAGTAAAAAATTATTATAACATTTGAGATGGCCAGTTATCATCATAATGGACTCTTAAATTAAATTACAAATAATGTAAATATCACCCATGTATTATAGCATGATGCAATAGCGTTGGTAAGATAACAAAGACTTCAGTAAGTCCACATCAACGGTTTTTGAAACAAATACTTTGTCTCCTTTGGAACTTGACATCAGGGAAACTCAAACTATGGCTGCTATGGATATTTTAATATAGTGCCATGATGGACATTTATTATTTTAATTACATAGTAATATATACCATATCTAATGAAAACCTAGTAAGCAAATAGTGCACATTATTAAGTATCGATTAATTACAGTTTACAAAACGAAACTGCGTTCCTAATTGTGATTGACTTTAGCTTTATAAAAAGTAAAATTTTGTACGGGCAATAGTTATCTAAGAGCTCGGATAATTTGATATCGTGTCATGATGGACATTTCTAATTACATGGTAGTATAAACCATATCTAGTGAAAAACCCGACTCAAAAACATTACTAATTGAAAGAGCATTGATGCTTGATATTAAAAGATAATATAGTCTCTGAAAATTTGCGTAGTTCGTATCCTAACTTCAGATTAATGATTTTAAGGCTAACGGAGAAGTCAGAAATGTCTAATACCAACATGATCAACGACACTGACATCAGTTCTGCCGAAAAAGTATGCTTCTATTCAACAGTTGGGTTAATTTTATTGATATTTGTATCAATTCTCACTGTAGTGGGAAATTGTTTAGTTATATACGCCATATTGACAAATCTTACTTTGCAAACAACGTCTAACACAGTCCTGGCAAGTTTGGCGTTAGTCGATTTTTTGACAGCATTGAATGGTGTCGTGATGATGGTTCCATTGACTACGGAAGGATTCTGGATAGAAACTGACAAAGGAGATTTTACTACCTGTCAATCTATATTGTGCACGTCAACGAACATTATTATTAGTATGTTATGGTGTTTGTCGCTATGTCATCATGTGCTTCTAGCAATTGAAAGATATCTGGCTGTATTTCACCCATTCTTTCATCTCGAAAAAGTCAATAGTGTTGTTTTAAAGAAGATTGTTGCCCTTCTATGGTTCTTCATTGCAGCTTCTACAGTATTTATCATGATTTATTTAGATCGATGGCCTTTATACATTCAGATTGTTGTAATTGTAGGTTTCCTTATGGTAGTCGTTTTTTTGCATATTCAAATATTTATGAAAACTAGAAGAACATTGCGGCAAATAGCATCTATGCAGATAACATTTCGTGATGCACTGACACCAAGAAGCAACTACAAAGCATTAAAAATGACGATTTTGATTTTGAGTGGTTTCTTCTGCTGCACAATTCCTATCTCATTAGTTAATATATTTACATTATTTGGAAAATTCAGCTGTTTTAGCATTTTAAGCTCATTTTTATGTTTTTATTTTAATTCAGCTTTGAATCCGATAATATACGCTGCTTGTAGTAAAGCTTTTCGAGAAGCATACGTCATAGTAATAAAAAGACATTGTTTTAAATCTTAATGGTAGAATAGAATACTTACTGCTATCTTCTATTTTGAGTTTTTTTTTTTAAATCTTAAATTTTATTGTGCTAGTGGGACTTAATGTGATTCAAAAATGAATTCTATTTCAGAAAAATCAATTAATATAATGTGTTATTTGAATAGTTGTGCTACTCTAGAATGAAATACTGTAGTTAAAGTGTTACAGCTTGGTTATAATAATTGATGGTCTGTTTCCTCATTACTAGAGTAAAAAAGAAAGAGACTCTTATAAAACAAAATATATATGGTTTTTTTTCGTTTATTCAAACCAATGAATTCTATTAACCTAATTAAATTGTGTCTGTTATATATTATGTAAACCAAATTTAGAGTAAAATAAAGTGATAAAACTTTAGATAGTATAATTATTTTATAGAAAAATGGATAATGTAATGTTTATTGATAATTTCACTGTCTTAGGTAAGGTAGACCATTAAGTATTGTATTTCCATTTTAAACCTTGTTGGTGCTACTGTAATATATGTAGTGTTTATATTTATATTTATTATGACGTGTATGTGATATTGTGCAGCTGAGGAAAACATTTTTTTCTGTATATTTTGATATATGACAATAATTGAACCTAGGACCTTGACATACTGAAAACTATTAGATAGAAATATACGGTAACACATAGGATCAGGTCAACGAATATTCATGCTAATATTTTTTATGAATTTTATAAATGTTTAAGATTTATTTTTAAAAATATATGCTGTCTTCTTTTTAGTTTTTTTTTAAATCATTACGGTAAATTTAGATTCACAAGGCTTTTATTATTATAAGTTTAATAATTAATAGAATGATGTAGTTCGATACAATTGATAAGGCGTAATTTTAGTTTTTTTTTTTGGTTGTCAATAAAGTAATGGACATTTTCGGAGTGTCAATCAATCTTAACAACTTACCAATTAGAAAAGAGCCAGGATTACACGCGTGCAAAGAACTTAAATAGCAGAAGAATGAGCTCTTCCGCGAAGTTACATTAAAAATAATGGAACATCCGCCCTCCCGCGAATTGAGTAAAATTTGACCATTTCACTAAGTGGAGAAACTACAGGAAACACACGAACCAGAGCGGCGCCTTTATTATTGCTATATAGCACCGCCGCGCGGATGGGGTAATATTGCTTCCGTGTACCCACAATGCCTTTCGAACGGATGTTCCACTACATTGGGAAGCTGCTTTATCTTCTGCAATTTATTATAATTGACGCGTGCCACACAAACACACGTGCATTTTAACAAGCGCACGTGTGTGTGTATGTTTTTTACACTGTCGACTTGTGGGACTTTACCAGCAATATCCAAGGACGTACTTCAATTTAAAAACTTTTAGTTCACTTTATTTGTAGCAATAAATTATAAAAGTATAATTCACAGAGATGGGGGAAAAATACAATGCCTACAAGAAAAGAGGCAGGCGCCCGAGAAGATAGACATATCTTGTGGTGGGTCAGCCTTACAATAATAAAAGCAGGACGAAAAAGACAGACGAATGAAGATACAAGGACAAACGAAAAATAGAAAACCAAACAAGGCAGCCAACAAAAGATCATCTAAGCAGAAGTTTGATAGAAAAAGATTTCTCAGAAGCATGGGGTTAACGATTGAATCCAGCGAGCTAATCCAAAGATTGGATCCAGAATATTAAATGTTATCTTGGATATAGTTTGTTCTATGGGTGGGGATATTGATTTCAGATCTAGAACACTTATACTGTAGTTATATAGATAATAATAAGATCTGAACATTTCTCAAAAAATATTTGGTAGAATTAAATAAATGGAAGAGTAGGAAATAAATATACACTGTTAAAGACCATTACAATTATGATGTTTGAGAAGGTTTAACCTAAAAACTAAAGTGGAAGAATGAGACAGTTGAGTGACTCCAGATATATTTCTGACACCCTTTTTGCGTCATTTGATTTTTTTTTAATTATTTGATGGATAGGTAGGCCTATTACCGCAAACAGTTTTACAGTAGCTAGAACAAGGAAGAACTAAAGAGCAATACAGATTACGAAAGTTATAAATGAAGAAAGTCTGATCCCGAGGATTTTAAAGATTTTTTTTTCAATTTCATTATGTTTTTTCCATGTCAACCTACTATCTAAAAAAGTCTATAATCCCGAGGATTTTAAAGAATTTTTTTCAATTTCATTATGTTTTTCTATGTCAACCTACTATATAAAAAAACAATCCCAAGAACTTGGCACTTTGAACACGAGGTACTGTATTTCATCATTATGAATAATATTTTGTATGGAGATGTATCAATAACTTCAGTTATTATTTCCATGGAATCCCAAACAGAATGAAGCTAAATTTTGTATGATTAACTGATAATTTATTATCAGAAAATTACTGAGACATAATAATTATATTAGAATTAATAGTATCGAATAAAATATATATATATATTTTTAAATTAGAAAATTTAGAATAGAAGGCTATTGTATCATCAGCAATAGAACAAAGAGAGACATTATGATAGCATTTGCAAGCAGTGCAATTTAATTCACTGAATATGCTTTCAATGATGGGTCGACGAGCACTGTGGCCTCACTCTGTGGACTGGTAATTGATTTGGAACAGTTAATTTATAAATTAGGGTGTTCCCACGGACTAGCTATGATAAATCCCTAAAAATAGGGATTATTTTGCCTGGTATTTTAAGAGTTCATGTGAGCATCAAATGATTATATGCTTGTAATGCATGAGCGTCTAGGGAGGAGTTTACAGTTGACTTCATAAACCGAATTGGTCCGATGAGGCTACTGAACCGATCAAATTAATGTCTAGATATGATTAGGATGACATATGATGCTCTCGAATGGAGCTTCCCCAGTTAAACTCGACTGTACAGGGATTGATATTAAAGGCAGCTAGGCGATGTCATCCGTTTTTACTGTTTTTACGTTGGAAAAAAAAACAACAAAACAAAAAAACAAAAAATTGTAATTCGATTTATTTTTTTTTCCTCCTAAAGTGAGTGAAGTTATTACAAGAAGTTGAAAAATAACAATATTTAGGGGTTTTGACGATCTTCACTGGCGTATTATCAAATTTAAGCACAAAATGTTATCGTAATAAATTTATAAGACATTATGTAAATCGTTATTATATACAATAAATAAAATGGGGCCAGGTAAAGAACCCTAATGAAACAGTTTAGATTAGATAATTTTGTGATTAATAGTTTCGAAGGCCTTGGAGAGATCAATACATATTCCAATAGCTAGATTATCATAAGATCGAGCTTCAATATTTCATTCGTGTTTAAGAATATCAATATTAATATATCCCAAAAATTAATATAGACAATTTGTTTTCGCTTGATAATGCGGACAGGACAGAATCAATATGATTAATAAACTGCAAATGATCAATGGAAGTTGCCTTCTACTGTATAATGTTTCTACATATTTTTTTTTTTTTTTTTTTGGAATGGAGTTTAGTTATTTTACCAAAATGGATTCGCATCTCGGGGAATCGAGCTAGATGTATGTCATCTCCTACAAAAATACAAGGCTCTCACAGATACACAAAGCAACACCTTCACCATTTTTAGAAGTCCTGTGATTTGAAATGAAGTAGTATTCTGGAAGGATCGATGTTTGATATATGTTCGGAGAAACAGAGAGGACAAAAAAAGGGGAAAAAGCAGAAAATAAAAACAGACTAGCAATATAAAACCAGGAGGATAGCCATTCAGAATAAGAATAAATAACATCTAATAGACATCGGCTTAACTTTAGAGGTGTAGGACTAATATATAAAATTAAACCAGTGTTCGTTAACATAAACAAATCAACTAAGAAAAAAATAAGTATTTTATCTCATCTTCTGATTAACTAATGGCTCATATCAGAGACATTTGAATATTACTATATTATCAAGTCAAATACACATTAGAAGTATCACATGAAACTTCAGTATTTTAAATTATATAATTATGTGTACAAGGATAACAGAATTGCAGTAATATTTTTATAACATGTATAAGTAAATCACACGCACGCATTTCCCAATAAATTAGAATATCAAATTACAACAAAACCAATATCAAAAACTTAATGAGATTGGGCCATTTTCCAACATATACAATTACCTACTTAAGAAAGTATGTTCATGTTTCATTATTTTGTTGCATCTTGTTATTGTGCCGTAGAGAACACTTCTATTTTTGAATAATTATATGTATACTATTGTAAGCCGTAATTACTGGAAATCTGCAGTTAGACAGCCATTCAAATGGTGACCAATGGGACACGTTATTGTGTATTATCTTTTAACTTAATAGCACTGACATAAAACTGAAATACAGTAGTAGATTGTGAAACATCAGGCTGATTAAACTTATTTAATGCCAGGATGAGCAACAATAGCAACATCAGTTTTTCAGGAGAAAAGTGCATTTATTCTAATGGCGGTTTAGTTCTTTTGATAATTATAACAATTTTTATTTTGGTGGGAAACTATTCAGTTATATACGCCATATTGAATAACCATACATTACAGACAACCACCAATACACTTGTGGCAAGCTTGGCGTTAGTCGATCTTTTGACAGCATTAAATGGCGTTGTGGTGATGCTTCAATTGACTACGGAAGGAATTTGGATAGAAACTGATGAAGGAACACTTACCGTGCGTCAATCTATGCTGTGCACTTTAACAAGATTTATTCTGAGTATGTTATGGGGCTTGACATTATGGCATCATGTACTGTTAGCTTTTGAAAGATACCTGGCTGTATTTTACCCATTCTATCATCACAACAAAATTAATAACACTTTTTTAAAGAAGGCTGTCATCATCACATGGATCTTGGACGTATCTAATTCTCTACTGCTTTTACAATATTATACAGAAACGTCATTTTTAGGCACTCAAATTGCTTTTTTGGTAGGCTTTATGATGATAGTATGTCTTCAACATATTCGAATATTCATAGAGACAAAGAGAACTCTGAGGCAAATAGCATCCATGCAGATAACACTTCAAGACGCAGTGACACCCACTAGGAACTTCAAAGCTTTCAAAATGACTTTTTTGATTTTGTGTGGCTTCTTCTGTTGCTCAATTCCGCTTTCTGTAGGTTACATATTGAGAGTATTTGGACAATTCAGATGTGTCACTGTTTTGAGTTCATTTGCACTTTATTACTTTAATTCAGCTTTGAATCCAATTATATACGCTTGTTGTATTCCATCTTTCCGGGAAGTATACATAATATTAGTTAAAAAAATATTATTTTAAATGTTAAGTAGCTATCTAAAAAATATTTACCGATTGCGTCTGTAGTAACTGATAAAAAACCAATGAGTTCTGTATAATTTTTATGATTTTTTTCGTGTAAAACAGAGTAGGCATGTTTGAGAGTGTCACGAAAAGTGTTAATAATTCATATCGTATCAATTAAGTTTTAATGCAAGTAGAAACACAAAAGACTAGTGCATTGAAAAACAATAAATTGTTATAACCTCTCTATTAGTCAGAAAAGCTTTAAAGTATGTGTAGTAGCTGGGCCTAAAATAATCAAACGAGATATGATGTCGCATCGATTGAAAGATGGGGAAGAAAGGGAACGGTTTCATAAAGATTCGTACCTTGTGCCAAAATCAGTGAATTCGGCCTGAATATGAAAAATCACTCTACAGGAGGGCTGAGTGTCACTGTTTAGTGGCAAGTAAGAGAGAAATCTTTTTGACACTTGCTAAGAAAATGCTTAACAAAAATCTAACTGTGATTTATTTTTGTCAGAAAAGGTAAATGTCATATGATTTTTAATTTTAATATAGGCCTAGTTTTTAATAATTGTAAAACAAATAATTTGTCATTTTGAACGTGTGCATTATTTTTTGGTCGAGTGTGAGAGATCGGGTTTTTTTACTGACTTTTTAACGCATAAATACTATTTTTTTAGTGTGTGCCATGTTATATTATTTGTACTGGTTGATAGAAGTAGGAGTTGGAGAGGCACGCCGTTCGGCGATAGTAGTTTTAAACCACTTTTGTATCTCTGCAGCTCTCCTCTTTCATTTCGTTTGTTGATGTTTGTACACCTAAGAATAAATACAATAAATATTTGCCAATATATTTAATACAAATATAACACATTGGCAGTAAAATGATGCAGTTGGATATAAAACCTCAGAAATTTAACAAGCCCTTGTGTTTTCGTCATCATATTATTAATGTTTTTTCAATAAACATGTTACCAGTCCTTAGCATTCTGCTGTTTATGGCCACTCTTAATATTAAGTTGAATTTTTTTTAACTTAAAGATTGTTCTAAGGTAAATAATGTTATGATGTGTTATTTATAGGCAAATATACTAAATGTTAAGGTTTGTAGAATTTATCTTGTTTAGATTGTAGATTGTAAAATCTCAGGCTGGCCGAAATTGTTTAATCGCAAATTAGACAGCAGCTACCTCAGATTTGAATCAGAAATGCTTGTACTCTATTCGCAGTTTAGTTATTTTGACATTAATCGGAAACTATTCAGTTATACACACCACAATTTATTATAATTGAGATTTGAATTATTTATTTTTTTATGTTATTATTTTCTTTTATAATTTTTGTTAAATTTCCTGGTTTGTTATAAAAATTAAGAGCCAATAAAAACTGAAACTGACAAATTACACATTAGAGACAACCACTAATAAACAAAACTTGGCGTTAATCGATCTTCGAGCAGCAGTAAATGGTGTTCAGATAATGGTTCCATTGACTATAGAGGAAATCTGCATTAAAATTACTGCTTGTGAAATCTACACTGTGCACTTCAACATGAACTATTCTTAGTATGCTATAGTGCATAATGCCATCATGTACTGATAGTTTAAAATATATCTCTAATTCACTCGTTTTTATCTCGAAAAAAAACCCCCACAATAGTTTTTTTTAACTAAGTTTTATTTTTATTATCATAATAGATGATCGACTTAGTTTATGTAGTTTGCTTGCAAAATGTTATTTAGCACTATGGCTTATGGTGCTCAGATTATTAAGTTGACAGCCTTTCCGAAGTTTGCTTTCTTCGAAAGGTCATGGAAAGTAGGAAAACGTTGCGGCTAATACCATCTGCTTTTGAAAGATGTTTATATTGGCAGGCTTACTTACACCAGTCTGTACAATCGAATATTCTTAGGAAATATAATTTAAGTAAACAGCAACCTTGGATTTGCTGTGGCTTTTCTGTTTCACATTATGGGCAATTACAGAGTTGGTAACTATTTTACTTATTTATGTTTGTTTTAACTTTAACTCAGCAGCTTTGAATCCTATTATAATATAAGTTGCCTCTAGTCGAGCTTTGCGAGAGGCATATATAATTACAATAACAAGACATTGCATAAAGTTTAAGTAGATATATAAAAATGTATATGCATACAAGGTGAGTCATTTGCATAAAATTATAGCACAAGGTATTGAAAATGAAAGAGTGTAGAGAATTCAGATCAAAGAGTCAAAAGTCATGATGAGATACTCAGGTCCGTAGCGTGACTCAATTTTTGGGAGATTCGTTTCAGTGGAAAGTGGACTCTTTGGTTTGTAGGATCTCCAATACTCAGGAAAACATTGTAAATATATCTACGAATATAAATTTTTCGTTTTTAAATGCGGACCTTCAGTTTTGGGCGGTTCGTCGTAACCCCCCTTAACCACCACCCCCGCCCAACGCTAGGGGCCTGGAGATACTTACCACTACAAACTCAAAACACGAAATTAAAATAAGTGTACAACAGTGTATGTACTCTATTCACTGCAGCTTTATAAAAAATAATACCAGCTTGATTTTTTTGAGCTATAAGCGTAAAAAATACAATTCGTATACAGTTCACGTATAGATAGTACTTTTACCCACATCTGTGTATAAATGCACGCATAAGGAAATAATCAAGATATCGTACCGTGTACCGCGTAATTTGTCTAGAATGTTTTATTGATTGATAATTATTTATGAGGCACAGTAGAGTAAAAAAGTCTTATCAGAAAGTTGACAACTAGAAATTGCACTTTTTTTCGCTTCACTATAATTCCCTATTATAATGTTCTAACAACATATAACTCACAAAATGAGAATTCTTATGTTTCTTGAAAAATGAAATTTTATTGGTAAGATGCATACCGTACTAGCTTGGACAGTGTGTTGTGGACAGTTATTGTTCCGTGCTTATTTTAATTTTCAAGAAAAGTGTTATAAACCGGAAAGCTGCGGCTAGATAGCCATCTGATTAGTGGATTAATGGAACACGTTCTTGACGTGTTATGTTTCACTTATAACAATAATGATTACAATGTTTCTGGCTGGTCAAATGAACATTTTATTGATAAGTTAGCCTGGATAATGGTTTTTGGACAGTTATTACAGGTATTCCGTGATTGGCAATATAAACTTTGATCACATGAAAACCGTTTAAACCGCAAATACAGAAAAGCTGATGTTAGAAAGCCATTCGATTGTTAAACTCACTTTTGATGTATTTTTTTGAAATCTAAAAATAGCAGACTAAAAAAAATACAAATTTATAGTTCTTATCCTAATATTTGAAATTATAAACTGTTAAATTTCAGACGAACTGAATTCACAGTAGTCGCAATACGAGCAACAGCACCAACAAGCAGAAACAAGATAAAATAGAAGTCTTACATACCTCTTAGTTTCGACTGCTAAAGTATACTAAAAAATCAGAGGGGAGAGAAAATTACAATGGATAACATAAAGTCGTCACGAAAATGGTACTCTATTTCCCTTTTTAACTCCCTATCATGAAACTAAAAATTAATTGCTTGTTTAATATATGACTTAGTTAATGATAATTAAAGTAACGCATTTCTTACTATAATAATTTTGTTAGTGAAAGTTATGCAGGAAATGGGGCTTTAATTATTTTCGCATACCTGAGTAATAATTCTGCAGTAAAACATGCTGACTGATTCGAGGAAATCATTCACTAGTTTAACTAGTTTTATGATATCTGCAGATAAAGAGCATACAAACGAAAAAAGTTGTTACTTAATGAGGTGTCGAGTGGTGATGCTAACTAGTCTATATTTGTACGAACGTTCTGAATATGCGTACAATAGAAAATAAAATCAGTCCCAATTCAGTCGCAAACATAGGAGATAGACAGACGCGTCTCACACGCAAGCGGGGGAGTGGGAGAGGGGATGTATGAAAGAGTAAACATTTCATAAACATACTTTTTATCACACACCATATATGGTTCAATTAGTAGAACCAAGTATTCTCGAATAGGGACTTAAAATGGAGATCCGTTGTAAACATTTTGCTTATGTTTATATCTTTCGGAGGAGTTAGATGTTACCCAGAAAATATGATTCATAGCAGCACCGGTTGTTGTTGAATGATTTGCATATGTAACTCTTTTTATGGCATTTTTTATGGCAGCTAGGTATTCACGGATCACGTACATACTCAACTGAGCACAATGATCCTGCGGATTATGGGTTAAACCTATTCATTTACCTTTCAGTAAAAATGAACTCCCATGATAACGATAGGACTATAGAGCAAATGCCTATCTTTCTAATGGATAGAGCAAGACGAAAATACAATATATACAAAAAAAATGCTAAAATGCAAACAACAAGAAAATAAATATTTTTATTCAGCAAAAACTGAGGGCCAAGTCAGTAAAAAATGTCAGAAACATAAACAAAAGAGAAACAGAGGAAGTTAAAGCTGCAGCCAATAAAAAACAGGTAAAAATAACCAACCCTGTCAGATTTCATAGCTGTGCTAAAATCTCTCGTGAATACGGCATGAATATGACGTACTGTACCAGATAAAGAGGAGTGCAAATTAGTTGCAAGAGAGTGAGAGATGTGGTGAAAGTGTAGGGGTGGTAGGGGTAGTGAAAGGGATACATTTGTAGCACTGGCCAAACGTCTACCCATGATTTTTTTTATGGTCTCGAAAGGAAAAATATTATTGCAAGTATAATAATACTACACAAGAAGAAATTATTTTGCAGCTCTACCAAGAGATGGATACGTGCGCTTAATAAGATGACATTATTATTATTATTATTAATAGTACAATTACAATAGAGCTATTTGGGTTGACATACAAGATATAAGACTTAGCTATGGAGGCTTGTGCTTAGAGCTTGGATAATGTGAAAACGTTGTTTCGTGATGGACACATCTAATTTCTAATCTTGCTTTTAGACAAACATGAAATTGGTAGACCAATGGAAAATGTTTTATGCTTTTAGCTTAATCTTTATTGTTTTAAATTGATTGTGAAATTGGAAGCCTAGTATAAATCACTTAATCGCAAGTTGGGCAACAACGTGAACACCAGTTTTGAATTGGTTAAATGTTTGTATTCTATTAGTTAAGTTATTTTTATATTAATAATTTTCGTTTAGTGCGAGCTACTCAGTTGTTCACTTCACATTGACTATTCACACATTAGAGACAACTAATAAATAAGGTTGACATTTAATCGATCTTATTGACAGCAACAGTTAATGGTGGTTTGATGATCGTAATTGACTACAGAGGAATCTGGATTGAAACAGAAGGACAATGATATATACTGCAAGGAATATTCTTACCCTGTTTTAGGGCTTGTAACTACGTGTGTCATGTATTGTTAGCATTTGAAAGATATGCCTGTAATTAACGTGTTTTTTCATCTCGAAAAAAAAGTTATTCAAACTAAGTTTTTTTCATCATGAATATGTACTTAGCTTATGCGGTATAGCTTGCAACATATTAATTTGAATTATTATTTAGCATTATTGTTTTTATGTGTACAGATTGTGTTGGTAGCTTTCTTACGGCAAATAACATCTATAGCACATATAAATACGCCTTGACATCCAAGAGGAACTAAAAAGCTTCGAAATTATGTTTTTAATTTTGTGTGGCTAAATGGTTTACAATTCCCACTTTTGTAAGTCGAACGGTACCTTAGTAAATTGTAAATCCGTGTTTTTATATTGACAGTATTTGGATAATTCAGAGGTTTTGGTATTTTAAACTCATGTGTGTGTGTGTTTTTTAAATTTAGCTCTTAATGAATCCGATTATACACTGCTTGTAATCGTGCTTTCAGCAAAAGGCCTACAAAGTAATAGTAATAAAAATACTGTACTGTGAAGAAGAAACTTTGCCGATGACACCTAGACTTATTGACCTAATTAAATAAGTATGTCTAATTCAGATTTTATGTAGGTTTCTGTCTATAAGATTCCACAAAGTACAGATACTCATACTAAAACTAAAAAAATATATATCGTACTGTTAATATATTCATTAATGATTGTAAAATAAGTTAAATCTGATTTTTATAATGATGTAAGTAAATAAATGTGTATAAGCATGATATTAATAAACAAAAATGGGGGCTAGAGTTATTGGGTGAAAAGGCCACGATTGTTACTAAACACGACAAAATATACAAAAGTAAAGTGCACAAAAGAACAGCTAATAACTGAAAGTTGGATATAAAGACTTATTAAAAAGTTGAAAAGTCAGAACTGTGCTGTGTTTTTGTCGTTTGAGACCAATGTGAGCTCTGGTATTGTACCTAGATATGCTTACAATAACCTGCACAATAAAATCATTATATTTATGGTCAAATGGAAACATTCTCAATGACGCTGGATAATATGTTGTGAATAGTTATTGTTAAATGATGGACAATTCTAATTTTGAATAAAGACAATTGTTATAAACTGTAATTACAGAAAATCTGCCGTTAAAAAGCTATCCAATTGGTGAATCAAAGGAACGCTTTCTTGATGTGTTATTTTATTAGCTAAAATAATAGCAGACTGATATCACAAAATCAAAATTACGAAATTTTGTGGGTGTCTTTTGTTAAATATTCACCCTATATTTGGTAGTGACAGCAACATAGGATTGATGAGATAACTAAGGGTCTTCGTTTTATACACCCTATATGGGTGTCTAAAAAACAAAGACCGAAGACCCGAAAAACGAAGACCCACGTTTTTTTACTCTCAATTATGATGAAATATGAAACAGGTACTTGGCAACTGTTTTATGTAAAATACACGATTCTGTTGAAAACTCGATTTGTGAAAATATTGACCTCTACCATTCTGCCCTGTCGTAAAAAAACCAACGAACTAATAAACACATTTACCCAATGCACTTTCTTAGCTTTTCGCTATTTTGAGGACATAACACACCTTGTGATGTATTCAGATTTTTAAAATTATAACTGAAGATATGAAATTTATAAATTAAAATACTACTTAACTGCAAGTAGTCTGCATTACTTTTCTAAGCAAAGAAGCACTCGATTGCAAATGTCAAGAAAGACTAAACTCAACTGATATTTAACACATATTATTCAATAGCTTGTCATGAGAAACCCACTCACTTTTGTTTTTTATATTATGGATGCACCACTCGGAAACGATCGAGTGCCACTGATTCAAAAATGATTCCTAATAGATATCAATATAAATGCATAATGGTATATATTTGTTTATCATGAGAAAGATGATTATCCAATGTAAATAGGCCTAACTACAGTAGGGGTTGAGTGCACTATTTAGTTGTAAGTGAGATGGAAATCTTTATTACACTTGATAAGAAATTTTCTGACAAAAATCTAACAATGATTTTTTAATATAGGAAATGTAATATAGTTTTTAACCAATTAATTCTAAAATAAATAATATGTCATTTTGTATATTATGTTGTGTAATATTTGGTTCGGGTGTGGGAATTCGGGTTGGGTTTTACTGGTCTTTTCAATGTATAAATAATATTTTTAGTGTGTACATAGGTTTAGGTATTTATATTTGTATTGGTTTATGGAAGTAGAAGTTGGAGAGGCACGCCCTTTTATATTGACAAATTACATATTAGAGACAACCACTTAATAAACAAGCTTGGCGTTAATCGATCTTCTGACAGCGGCAGTAAATGGTGTTCAGATGATTGTTCTATTGACTACAGAAGGAATCTGGAGTAAACTGCTTTTTGTAAAATCTACACTGTGCATTTCAACACGAATTATTCTTAGTATGCTGTCATTAGTACATGATGAACTCAGGCCAATAATTATCTTGAAAAATATCGGCGAAACTAATAAATATAATGTTATTATTTTTGTAAGATTAGCCTGTTTTAGTCGCTACCTTAAGTTCATTGTATCTTTCACCTTATTTTATTCTCTCTTTAATTGCAAGAGATACCTTTTAAAAGTAAAACATATGGAAATACCTAGTTATACCTTGCTTTTTTGCTTCGATATTATAGATTAGAGGACGTCCATTTGCATTTTGACCACGTGCGAGAGATATAAGTGTTTACACTGGAATCATGCACTTGATTTTTTTCGGTAATTATATTTTATACAAATGTTTAAAAACACCTTTACACAGATAATTAAAAAACAAGTATTAAACTTTATTTAAAAAGCAATTGCAATATTTATCAGAACATAAAACGGATTCTACTCACGAAGTGTTATTTTCAACGACTCTTGTTAACACCAAGGGAAGTTTTAGGAATAGAATAATTCTTATATAAGTGTACATTGTACGACGACGTATGTCCCACCTAGAATGGTCATACAATTTAACACAGTACCTAGTCAGGTTAGTGCGAAAGACATCGATAGAAAATTCATCGATCGGGCTTCCGAGCGGAGATGACGCAATCCGTTGGCACACAGGGTCACAATTTGCAGTCTGTTCCGATACTTGGACTATGAACCATATTCTCGCACATTAGACGATCCGAATATTTAGACGACTCTCGAGTTTGAGATATTTTTTGGACGATTCTTGTATGTCAGGTGTATTTTGATCAGTAAATTTGCGTGCTAAGGACAAACCACACAATGATTTTAAAAAATCCAAAAAATGTGTATGTTGCACTAATCCACGTTTTCTATCGTAATTTTCTATTTAGAGCTTCGAAAATACGCGAAAATATATTTAAAAAAAACTATTAAAATCGAGCCTCACACTTCCACGTTATTTTCGTGAACGGCATTATAAAATTAATTTTTTTGCAACCTGCCTGATGTCTTGATACTTTTTTAAACTTTTATAGAAAACTTCACCATACCCTGTTTAAGTTAATCAGAACAGTATGTATTATGCCTATTCGCTAGGTAAATATTATTATTTGGTTCGGACCCATGTTCGGTCGTTGACATTCTTTTGTCTGTACTTATGTTTGTTACCATCAATTTTGTTTTTAATTGAAGTGATTGCGCGACCTATAAACATTTCTTTGCTACTTATACATTGGGTCGCGACCCATACGTTGTGAAACGGGGCCTAAAAAGAATGTCTATGTTTGGCTAAGTGAATCACGGAATAATGGTAATTATGATACCATCAATCATTGTCATTTTTGTTATGACGAAAGTAAGTCAACAAATTAATTCTGTAATCTACAGTAAAAAAAAGATTTATTTCTAAATATTCCATTTGATTTACTTATTCTGTGCAAATACAAAATAAAGGAATCTTTTATTGTCACTTATAGAAAGGCTCTTACAAGTAAATTTCATTTTCCTGATGCTAATACAAATAATTAATACAAGGGTTATTTAAAGAAGAGAGAAGTAGATAAATAAAAATGTATATGCATACAAGATGAGTTAACTACATAAAAAATATAGCACAAGGTATTGAGATTAAAAAAAAAGTGTAAAGAGCAAATAGTCAAAGGGTATGATGGGATACTGACGACTACAACATCAAAACAAGACAAAAATAATAATATGTTTTATTAAAATAAGAAAAATGTACATCAGTATATGTACTCTTCACTGCTGTACTGAAATAATACCAACTTGATTGTTTTGAGCTATAAGCGTAAATATTTCAGTTCGCATACGGTTCACGTACCTAGGGATGCACTTGTCGATTATGGAAAGTATACTTATTATTCACGTCTGGGTATAAATGCTCGCGTAACGAAATAGTTTGCGTAGAAAATATCGTACCGCATACCGCGTCATTTACATATAAAATGTTTTTATTTATTAATAATGAGGTATAGTAACAATTCTGATCAGAAAGTTGACAAGTAGAAATTGCACCTTTTTTTAACACCGTCACTATAATTGGCTATTATATGTATAAGGTATAACTCACACGATGACAATTAAGTTTCTGGTCATATGAAAGTGTTTTTGGTAAGCTGCTAGCTTGGAAAATGACGTGTTGTGCACAGTTATTGTTCCGTTCTTATATTGATTGACGTGAAACCCGTTATAAACCGTAATTTCCGGTGCTGTTAGAAAGCCATTCGATTGGTGGACTATTGGAACACGTTCTTGTTGTGTTATGCTTAACTTATAACAATTTCTGGTCAAATAAATATTTTGTGGTACGGACAGTTATTGTTCAGTGATTGGCACTTCTAATTTTCATTAAATGAAAACCGTTATAAACCGTAATTACCGAAAAACTGCTGTTAAAAAATCATCCGAATGCTGCACTAATAGAACACGTTCTTAGTGTGCTCTGTAAACTTAATAATACCTGACTGTTGTATAGTTCTTATCATTATACTTGAAATCGCAGATCGTGAAATCTCAGACGGGATGAATTTACAGTAATCGCAACATGAACAACAGCACCAACACTATCGGTTCTTCGTGGAAGGAATGTTTCTATCCTAACAGCGGCGTATATCTTCTTATATTTATAACAATTCTCATCATAGTTGGAAACTATTTAGTTATCAACGCCATATTAAAATGTCATACATTACAGACAACCACTAATAAACTTGTGGCAAGCTTGGCGTTTGTTGATCTTTTGACAGCATTGAACGGTGTTGTGATGATGGTGCCATTGACTACGGAAGGAATCTGGATCCAGACTGATGATGGAACTTTTACTGAGTGTCAATCTACACTTTGCAGTTTAACATATTATATACTGACTGTGTTGTGGTCCAATTCACTATGTCACCATGTACTGTTAGCTGTTGAACGATATCTTGCTGTGTTTTACCCGTTCTTTTATCGTCAAAAAATCAACAATATTTGTATAAAGAAGGCTGTCATCTTCATTTGGATCTTAGTCGTATGTCATGCAGTATTGCAAAAGAAATTTTACATAGAACCATGGTTTATATTTGTTCAGACAATTCTAATTCTTAGCTATTCTACACTAGTTTTCTTTCTGCATATTCGAATATACATAGAAGCTAGAAGAACGTCGCGGCAAATAGCATCTTTACAGATAACATTTCAAGACGCCGTGACATCTAAAAGGAACCACAAAGCTCTAAAGATGACGTTTTTTATTTTGTGTGGCTTCTTCTGCTGCACAATTCCCGCATCTGTAGTTAATGCATCGACATTATTTGGACAATTCAAATGTGTTGGTGCTTTATATTCATTTACGTTGTTTTACTTTAACTCAGCTTTGAATCCGATTATATACGCTGCTTGTAGTCGAGCTTTCCGGGAAGCATATATAGTAGTAGTAAAAAGACACTGCTTTAAGTTTTAAAGGGGAAAAAAACACACTTAATAGGCCTACTAACAGGCCTCCTTATTTTAATAGGCTAATTTTATTTTTAACAAATACGTATCATACTGTAAGAATGAAATGAGAACAATATTGTATATTTATTGAAAATTACTAGAATTAAGAAAACAAAACATAAAGAAAAATATGATGTGTTTTAAGTGTGTTTGGTGTGATGTTATATTTTATTTACGACAAGGTTGTAGCAGAAGAGGGTATGTATTGTTCGTCATAATAGGAAGCTTTACATTGCACGGTGCGGTCAGACGTATACCGTGATGACGTTACTGATAAGTTATCTGCAAATGCGAGAACGTGAATGTCTCCTAGTCGCATGGATTAGTCTAGGACGCAATTTGACCAAATCTACGTTGTGCAGAGAACCAAAAATAGCAAAAGATGGAGCAGTTCGCGATATAGTGGAACGCCCAATGAGGGCGTCCATGAGAGCAATTTTCCTCCATCTATATCTATCTACAGCACTGGATTGGTTAACTCTCTGATTCGTTTGTTTTCATTAGTTTTTCCACTCTATAAAATAAGTTTCCTCTATTCTAGAGAGGGCTGACGTTCCATCAAATTCAATATACGCGAAGAGCTCATTCTTCTGCAATTTATGTACTTTGAGAAAACGTAGGAATACAATCAGAAAAAATGAATATTTATTTTATAAATACAAACCATTCGTATGACATAAAATATTTTCTGGAGAAATGTGTAGAAAATTGAGATCAACTGAGTCAAACTGTATGATGGAATATACTGACGACTAACATACTGGCATAACCTACAACATACAATATTAATAATCGTGTCATAGATCATTCATATTAATTTTTCTCATCCTGTTCCCGTGCTGCTGCTTATAAATTATAAAAATTATTTTTACAAACAGTCATAGTTCAATTATATTTTTGAACTCATCATTATTTTATTTAGACCTATTGGTATATTAATATCATGATATTTCTTCCTCGGAAAAAAAAAACAAATATACAACTGAGTTGAAATAGAATCAAATTACGTAAAAAAAGGAATGTCTGTTTATTAAAATAAATATATTATACAACAGTAAAATAATGTACCCTATTATGAAAATTAAAATGTTTTATCATTAAACAATAAAAAATACTAAAAGATCGTCAGTGTTTTTTTTTATTTCTTTTTTTATGACTTAGAACAATTTACAATCAACATAAAAATAATCAGCCTTAAGATCCATTCTCACCGCATGTCACCTAAAACCAAAGCGGATGTAAACGTAAGCAAACATAATGCAGTAGCATTCACTGCTTTACATAAATAATACCAGTCTGTATTCGATTTACTATACCTCATAAATATTATATTTTCGATTTCGAGCTATTTTAGTGTTCGCTTACGGTTCACAAATGTCAGGGATGCGATTGTCGGTTTTGTAATAGCTTCCACAAACAAACTCAAGAGAAGTTGTGTGTCAAATTTATTGATAATGACACAGAAAGAGGACAGCACCTCTTCCAATTACAATTAAAAAACTATGATGGATAGTGCTGCGCTGAGTTACATACTCTGATTAAAATAATGGATTCAGACAAAACTGACAATTTAACTTAATTTAACACTTCAACACAGTTTTAGATGTACACTTGTAATTGCAATGTTTGTCAGATTCTTTTAAGAAAATATAATGACTAGATATTTGCTAGATATTTAAAGTGCCCACTGTCACAATTTTTACTATAACTTGAAATGTTATTGCACCCATCACTTTCTTCGTATCGAACCGGGACTAATTGCACTAAGTATAACTTTTATTGAATTTATAATTAACCACCGGTAGCGTAAATTTGCTGTTTGATACAATGACTAATCACAAATTTGACAAGTCAGATTTTTTATCCTTTGCCAATGAAATCATTGTAATTGGTTGTAGAGTTAAAAACATAAAAAAACTATCTGACAGTACGAAACATTGCATTGACATTAGAGCTATGCAGTAGATACACAAATTGTAAACTTTGTAGTTGAGAACCATAAGCAAAATAAAGTATAACTTGGAAAACTTTAAACTGAAGAAAATAGAAAGATATTCAACTTCTAGATAAATTCTTGCCGCTAGTCACAAATACGGCGACGGATTTCCTAATACTTTTCAACATTAGCTGATAAAGCTAGCAAAACGGAAAAATAATGCACTTTGATATTATACAACAAGGTTAAAGGTGAAATAGTAAAGACATTCCTCGCTGTTGGATAATTGGAACTTCCTCCCAACACAAATCGGAGAACGGTAGTCCGAATCATTCAATAACGAGAGAAGTAGAATTCACTGCTTTACCATAATACATTGTTGTATTTGTTTTATTATACCTCATAAATATCAACAAGCAAACATTCCGTCTACATTAGCCATTTTGAGCTATGAGTGTATTACTAAAAATATACCATACGGTTCATGTAGCTATACATGCGATAGTCAATTCTTACACACATAAAAGTAGTGAAAATATGGTACTTCGTATCACGAAATTTACTAATAAATTGTTATTTTGTAATCAATATTAATGAGGTATTGGGATAAAACTTAGAATTGACACGTCGAAATAAGGTTTTATTCACATATAACCCACACGATTCCGGTGAAATGAAAATTGTTTTGTTAAGCTAGCTTGGACAATGTGTTGTGGACAGTTATTATTCCGTGATTGGCACTTCTAATTTTCATTACATGAAAACTGTTATAAGCAGTAATTACAGGAAAGCAAATGTTAGGAATCTATCTGATTGGTGCTTCAGTGGACACGTTCTTGGTGTGTTATGTTAAACGTAATGATACAGATAATAAAGGTGTGCACAGTGTTCTTATACTGATTTAAAAAAAATCGTAGGTTGTGAAATCTCAGACGGATTAAATCTGTTTAAAATGACAAGATGAGCAACAGCACTAACATCAGTTTTGCAGGAGAAAAATGCATTTGTTCGAAGAGTTGCCTAGTTATTTTGATATTTATAACCATTCTAATCATAATTGGAAACTATTTAGTTATATACGCCATATTGAAAAGTCATACATTACAGACCACAACTAATGTTCTTGTGGCAATCTTGGCGTGTGTCGATCTTTTGACAGCACTTAACGGTGCTGTGATGATGGTACCATTAACTACAGAAGGAGTTTGGATTGAAACTGAAGGAACATTTACTATGTGCGAATCTGTACTATGCACTATAACAAAATATAATATGAGTGTTTTGTGGGGTATAACACTATGTCATCACGTACTGTTAGCTTTTGAAAGATATCTCGCTGTATTTTACCCGTTCTTTCATCTCCAAAAAGTCAACAATAATTTCTTAAAGAAGGTTGTCATCATCACTTGGATCACGGACGTTTGTTATTCACTGTTGACAGAAGTATATCGTTTAGATCCATGGGTTTTTAGGGTTCAACTAATTTCATTGGTTGGCTTTCTTACATTAGTTTGCTTTCTGCATATTCGAATATTTTTAGAAACTAGAAGGACGTTGCGGCAAATATCATCAATGCAGATAACACCTCAAGACACAGTGACACCAAGAAAAAACTACAAAGCTTTAAAAATGACGTGTTTGATTTTGTGTGGCTTCTTTTGTTGCACAATTCCGCTTACTGTAATTAGTGTATTCACCGTACTTGGACAATTCAAATGTGTTGGTATTTTAAACTCGTTTATCTTTTTTTACTTTAATTCAGCTTTAAATCCGATTATATACGCTGCCTGTAGTCGAGCTTTTCGGGAAGCATACATAATAGTGATAAAAAACATATTGTTTTAAATTACATAATGTAGAAAAACGTTTACCAATAGCGTATAAGGCCTGTAATTGTTTTTCTCTCAAATTATTTTTAAAAAATAATATTTTCTAAATAGTATGGGTTTGTATTCCAGTGAAATTATGGATTGCCAAAGTAACTTTTAAAATCTTTTATAATTTCACAAAAAAAGAAAGTGTGTATTGATATATATTTTTGTTTTGTGTAAAAAAAAATGATACCAGTAGTGTAAAAAAGAATGTGTTGAGAATTTAGTTGAGTCAAACTTTAAGAAACACATAGTAGACTTAGTACTTCATCATCAGTAACGTCTTTCGTTTTGCGACATAACGCTCTGCACTATTTCGAGCCACTTTATTTGCTTCTGTCATGGACAAGATGGTTTTGTGTTTTTTTTTTATAAATTGCGTGTTCGATTTCTTTTTCACCTTTCTTGATCCATGTTATTTTTGGTCTTCATTTTGATCGTCTAATTTTCATGTGTACTTTTTTTATCGCAATTTTTGCGGGTGCTTCATCAGGTAGTCTTATCCATACTATTTTAAACGACGTCCTTTAATTGTACAACTCCAGTTATTCTGTTTAGTGACTTGATTTAACTCGGTGTTACTGACTTCGTATGACTATTTGATATTTAACATTTTTATCATTTTCCTTTGAAATGCATCAGTATGTGTTCGAGTGCCTTTGTGAAGGTCCAGAGTTCGCTATTGTAAAAGAAAATACTTTCTACATACACATTAATTAATCTTAGCTTGATATTATTATATAATTTTCTGCCTTTGAGTACGTTTTTCATTTTATAATATGCAGCAGAAGCTAGTACTTTTCTTCGTTTAAGATCTTGACTGGTATCTAGTAGACTCTAGAATATTCACATCGTTTCCACTGGTTATATTGATTTCTTCCGTTATTTATGTGAAGATTAAACTTGTTTAGTTGATCAGGTAGTTTCTCTTTTATTTTCTCAATGTCATGCTTTGTTGCAAAGATAAATGAAATATCGTCAGCGTATGCATATTGATGGCTATGTGTTCTTGTGTTGATTTTTCTATGTGAGTATCTGCTGTATTAATTGCATTAGTTAAGTAGAAGGTAAATAAAATTGGAGACAAACAATCCCCTTGTAGAACACCTAGGTTTGTGTTGATTATCCTGTAGTTTTTGCAACACAGATCCGAGTCAAAATGTAAGCAAAAACATAAACATAGACTAGTACATTCCAATTTTTTTTTCGAACCAGAATAAATATAGTGCCTATCACAATCCGCAGATTATACAAGAGCGATTATACAAGGCATGGGCATCATTATTCCCCTGTTCACTGGATACTGAGTTGACGGACCCTCCCACTGTGGTACTTTCTTTGCTTCCTGGTCATTGCTGCTTGTACGCACACGACCCATACATTCATAGTCATAATATCCTAGCAGGCCTCCTGGGAGGAGAGAGGCAAAAGTAAAATGTCTTGTTTAAGGATTCAAGATGCGACGAACGCCTTATTAAGGCCAAATCAGACAGGTCAGCCGACGCAGCCCGACCAGATGGGTGCGTACCTTTGGTTGATATAATAAAACTCCTTGGTTTAACAATCAGTAAAAATCTATCATGGCAAGCCCATGTTGATATTACAACGTCCAACGCTAACTATACTTTCTTAAACAGTTGCGACGGTGTGGCCTCAATCGGAGTGCCCTTCAATTGTTTATTTTTATATTAGTATTATTCGAACAGTTCTAAAATATGCTGCTCCAGT
This sequence comes from Anneissia japonica, assembly GCF_011630105.1. Classification (NCBI taxonomy): domain Eukaryota; kingdom Metazoa; phylum Echinodermata; class Crinoidea; order Comatulida; family Comatulidae; genus Anneissia; species Anneissia japonica. Next base: position 365,003 of record NW_022695194.1, on the reverse strand, counting down.
TTGTGGTACAGGGCTTACTAATTGTCAATCCAATCATCTTAGACTGATCCAGCGCAGAGCGCTCCGAATCATTGTCTATGCTACAAGCTATGATAGAGCACTGGCCCTCGTCGATATCCCAAATTTGGCAGACCGGCACACCCGACTATGCAGACAATACTTCCAGAAAATAAAAGACCAATCACACAGACTACACTCAATTTTACCAACTGCCCCAACCCATAAATACAACCCCAGGTCCATACAACAATTCCATCTCCCTAAAGTTCGAATAGAACGGTTAAAAAATGTTATTAATTTTCACAATAATATACGTAGTATGATAATAATAATAATAATAATAATAATAATAATAATAATAATAATAATAATAATGATAATAATAATAGTAATAATATTCATAATAATAATCATAATAATAATATTATTATTACTTTGATAATAAGTATGATAATAATCTTTGTTGTGCTCTTTCGTGTAATTTTGTTTACCGTCTCCGTTTTGATATTTTTAACTTTTAAGGCAATTTTCAAATTTCTTATGTATGTGCAATTCAACTGTTTTCAGTTGCGAATAAAGTAAAATGTATTGTATTGTATTAAAGGCCCGTTAGTCCGAAGGGTCTTCGGTCCGAAGGTCCATTGATCCGAAGGCCCGTTGGTCCAAATTAGTGGTCTTTTTTTCCCAGGAATGCATGTTATAAGGCAGTAAAACAGTTCCTTTACAATTTATTGAGTAAATTAAGATCACTTTTCAAAACAACATATAAGGCCAAGTAAAAAAAAAAAAAAAAAAATACAAGTTTCTTGTCACCTGCCGCATCCATTTCGCTGCCTTACCATTAAAACAAATATACCTCCTTTATTTTGCGAAATGTACGAAAATCTAGCTAACTCACATCAGTAAAATTCCTCTCTCGATTGTTCGTAGATAGGGAAGTGTTCCCAGTAAGAATTTCAGTTGGATTATTACCAGTAGTATTATGAATTAAAACTATGATATGAATCATGTCTAGTGCTTCTTTTATTTGCGTTCAATGTGCAGTGGCGGCACAGATTTCAAGAACATGGACATAAGAGAACTATGCATTCTTTTGAAATTGAGTGAATAATGCATGTTATTGAAAAGGATTTCAATAACATGGACGTAATAAAACTGTGCATTATTTGGAAATTGAATGAAAATGAAATTAAAAAAAAATAATATGTTAGCGAGGACCATTTGATTACGTTAATAAAATATGAGGGTTATTGAAATTTTACCTACTCTTAATAGTCCTTCAACCTCAAATGAATATTTTAGTAGAGGACGATTTGCAGTTTAATATCTTTAATATCTTTAATAGGTGATGGTGGTGTATATAATTTAAAAAAAATAAATGTATAGACAAGACTGTTTTGGGGGTGGGGGAGGATGTCCAATGTTTGATTAGGAGAAAGGATGTGAACAATGAAAATGTATGCTACGTGAAAACAATCGTTACAGGGATTTCAATGTTTTGTTAGATGATAAATTACAAAATAAATCTAGAGTTGATAATGCCAGGCCTAGTATAGGCTTATATTATCAAAGAGAAGCAACTGAACAATCATTTTTGTGTGCCGGGGTTAGTAATAACCCCAGTCCGCATCATAAAAATAATCATCAATAATAATTCTCTTATCATTGTTAAACAATTCTGAAGTCTTTAGTAGTTGATTTATTTACAATTTTTCTTGATATTGGATTCCTATTTATTTTATAAGATTCGGATGACGTAATTTTATCTGGACCGACACCCCTAACCATATTGCTAACAGTTAAAAAAATTATCCTTTTGGAATTTTACTTTACACACTGACAAAAAAAATTTCCCATCTTTAGTGCCTATTTTGTTGTTTTCTCTTTTGTGGGGTCGTCCCACTTTTATTCGTATAATCAGCATACACAGTATAAATTTGTATAGTTTCATTATTTTCAATAAAGCTTTTTTAAATATCTTTAACATATATTTCTCAGAAACATTTGTATTCATTTGAAATCCATGCATATAGATAGTGTACAAATGCTTTACCATTTTTCTATGTATTTTGCTTACTTTTTTCTTTTATTGTAATAAAATAATATATCAAGTAAATTCATGCGTTTTTATGCCTATTTTTTTTTACAAGTTTTTCGGCCTTGTAGTCATATACTCTTTATACAATATTTATGCTTAACCTTAATGAACTATTTTTCATTTAAATTATAATATGGTGACATTGATGTCTTTACGAGGTTTCAAACATTATATTAGATATTTTACGAAGGCTCAATCGTTGACCATTTTTTTTTGTTGCTTTTTCATTGTTAATTAAAAATTTAGAGTTTTTAAAATCTTGTATTTGTAACGCCAATAGAAACATAACCCAAGGACATTGTTTGCCAAGTCCAATTTATCTTTATTTTTATAGATACAGAATGTAAAAATAGATTTCATTTGTTAGCATTTCATAGCATCTTTGTACAATTTTATTCCATTTTATTTCTTCAAGTATATAATTTTAACACGTTTTGCCCAACATTGTGCTACATCCTTACATTTGTATAACATGTGCCAATACATCTTCCTGTATATTACAAAACTCATTAAAGATTAGAGTTCGATATATTCCACAATTTAAGTGTAGATCGTGTAGTTAAGATTCAGTGTATTAATTTAAAGTTGAAATGAGAAATTTCGTTCATATGAATTTATTGAATACACTTTGTTTCTCCAACACAATGCCCTGTCAACTGTCTTGACCTGTAAAATAGTTTTCTTATTACTTTCAGCTTTTGGTATAATACATATAACATTAATGAATGATAAACAAAAATCTTTAATTTTTTTGTAATTAATAGTGTTTTTTTTTTAATCCACTATTTACATTTATGTCATTAATGGTTTTAAAATTTGATTCTACCCATATTTTACAAAATTGAGTTTTACCGTTTACTTGAATAAGCACTTCACTTAATTTAAGCGAATTGATCAAGGAGTGGAGATAGATCATTTTTAGGCCTCCTTTCATGTATAAATATATCTCTTTATTTTTTCTTTTTTTCCACTCCATAAACATTTGTACAAAACTTTATCAACCTCGGGAATAAAGTATTTAGGAATATCTATAATACTTGCATTATATAAGTTTTGATAAAGTAATTACCTTTTCCAACGATTTTAAAACTTGTTCTCAATAGAGACGTTTTCTTTCCAATTTTTTGCAGTACAAGTAAGTTTATCATACCCTATATATATTCCAAAAACAAAATTTTAGAATGAATGAGTTGTTGCAAGCATTACTTTTTTGTTTTGATTACATCCAATCCACACAACTTCGGTTTTATTTTTATTCAGTATCAAACCTGAAACCTCACAAAGCAATTCAATTTCCTTAATGAAATTAGCTATGCTATTTTCATCACTTGCGAAAATCACAGTATCATCAGCAAGTTAAGCTATTTTTACTGTATTCAGAACCTCGTTTGAAGACGGCAGTTTAATGCCTTTACACAGAGTATTGTTTCTTATGTTAAATGCCATTGACTCTAGAGCTAAAATAAATAATAAAGAGGACAGAGGATATCCTTGGTAGATCCCGCCATTATTAAAGAAACTCTCTTGATGTCCTACAGGTTACATTACCTATACCCACCGTATGGATTGTTTTCCAAAGCTAAAACTTTTGAGAGATTTGAGTATGATATTTCCATCTGGAGATTCTATAGTTTTTCTAAGTCAATACAAATTAAAACTCCTTTTTATTATTTGTGTCTGTATATTTAAGTAGGTCCTTTGTCAATCTAATACCTTCACCAGCAAATCTACCATGAATTTATCCATTTTAATCATGGTTAATTACATAACTTATTACCGATTGTACTCTATTTACAAGTACATGAGCAGCAATTTTGTGATCAAGATTTAGGAGTGTTATTGGTCTCCAATTTGCTAAATTTTCTAGCTTATCATTTGTATGTAATAAAGTAATAATACCTCTGCGTTGTGTTGTTGATAATTTATAATTTTTATAACCAAAATTAAGGGCTTCAAACACTGTGTAACTAATCACATCATAAAATTTGCGATAAAATTCTTTTTATTTAAACACGTTTTTTTACATTCTTCTAGTGTTAACAGGCCTTCACAATTATTTTTATCTTCAACTGGTAGCATGTTGACAACTTAGCTGTCAATATATGTGTTGATACTTGAGTCAGGAATTTCATTCTTTTGATAAAGTGGTTTAAAGAAATTTATTTTAGGACCATTTTATTTATTCTTATTTTTATATAATTTATTTTTATTTATGATATAGGAATGTCTAAACCATTCGCTCTAATGACGAGCATGACCATATCACGCAGTTGCACATTTACCAAATCACTGCCTGAAACATAATAGAGAATTCCATTAAGTGTAGGTAAAATATCATTAACCATTACATTTTCTAAACCCATTAACGTAATAAAGTGTCACTCGCTAACATATTAAATGTTTTATTGAATTTGTCAATCAATTTCTAAATTTGGCATAGTCCATGTTATTGAAATCCTTTTCCTCGTCGTCGCTATCCTCTGATTCAACCATTCTCTCATTACCGCCAACAGGCTAAAATACAAGAAAATTATATTTAAACACAACATAAGCAGTTTTGAAAGTCCTAATAATAAACCAAAACAGAAACTTAACTTACTATTTTTTAACGTGGTTTCTTGATCCGTATTGTACTATTTCGTTTTGATCGTTAATCTTCCTGTTCATGTTTATCAATCATCTTTTTTTCCCCCTTGTACAAGTTGCAGTCTCACGTAATTGTCTTCTTTAAATAGTAATTTGCTATGCATCCCTAAACCTAATCTGCCATGCGTTTGAATTTCAAACAATGCCTATTCACATGCAATACATATGTCATCAATACTACAGTATCTTTCGATCTCATCTTCCTATAGAAGAATATTTGATTTTTTTTTTGTTTGGTTTATTTGATTTTTTTGTTTTGTTTTATTAGGTAAAACTGTAAATTAAATTGCAACAACCCGTTACTTACCAGTTCATTTTTGTAAAATTTGTTATCTAACTCTTTCTTCGTTAAGATCAGCCTGTTGTCTATTCAATTCTTCTATACATTTTAATTTTGAAATATAACGAGTAAAATTAAATATTCATCTATTTCTTCTTTAAATACTACCACACAGAAAAAAGAATACTAATCCAATTTATTTTAAAATTGCAACTTACCAGTTCAGCCTCATGGCGTAGAAACTCTAACAGATACCACTATTAGCATCAAGATCGCAGTTAGCATCATGGCTTGATGAATTTCCACATGCGTTCATCTTCGTAAATATTTGTATTCGTATAAGTAACAGTAGATTCGATGTACTTGAAACAACTAATCTGATATTTAACCAAAATGTTCAATTTAAAGTCATTGTGCTTACAGTTATATCGAACATATTATAATCTTCATGTTGGTAACAAAATTATATCAATTGATGCGCTGTTGAAGGTCGGTATACAATTTTGAATCCGGATTTACAGTTATTGAATTTTTAAAATGCTTAAATATTAATAAAATCTTTATCTCTAGGTTCAAAGTTTCCAAAAAGGACTAATTAGTTTCTTAAAACTAAATTTACTTTAAAAAATTTAGTTGAAATCTGTCTAATTAGGTCGTAATGATATGGCAGTCCCAAATGAAATGTGTAATAGACTCATCAAATTTTGGATATTTTTTTGCAAAATTATAGGACTGTGAGAATTAGGCAAATAACATTTAGAGTTGCAGTGATGACGTCACGATTGACTTATGATGTTCATATTTTGTAAGTCGCATTACATTATATCTTGTAGTTGCCTTTCATTAAACCTATTCAAATAGCTTTGTTTCATCAATTTCGATTTGTAAACCAATTGTATTTTTTGTATTGTTCAAACAAGTAAAGAGTTTCTTTTAATTATTTCTCTGTGCCCGCAATGATAATGGTGGTATCATCTGCATATTGCACAATTTGAACACTGTTTCTTGCATTAAATTTGTTTATTTTTGCTTATAGCAATGTTAAAGACCCGAGGACATAAAAGAAAAATATGTGAAGATACCCTCCCCCTCTCTCCCTTCACTGTCGGCATCCAACGTTGATTTAAACAAAAGTCGTGCACATTTCAAGATGAAGATTTAGCTTATTTGCATAATATTAAAACCCATTACAATTTATGCCTAATGGTAATGAAGTTATTCACTGGGGTATCATAAGTAATGCTGTGTATGTTAACAACTAAAGTCATGATGTCTCAAATGGAACATTTCATCGTGCTACGTATTTTTAATTACGGTATGTTATATTTAATATTTGTCTTTGTAAGACTTCAATAACTATTATAATAGCTGTAACTTTAATATTCACCGGTAGTTGTGAACAAAGGAAAACTAGCATGAATTGGAACAGTTTGCAAATATCAGCAGAAAGTAAATCACCTTCTGTATATTTTCACCACTTGTTAACAGAAACCTTGCAGTGACAGACTAACCGACGAAAACGTTAAATGGTGCAGTTGGATATAAACACTTAATATCAGAAGGTTGACAAATCGATATTGCTTTTCGTCGTCAACGAAGTAATATGATTTGCTATAAGATTTTAAGTACCAGTACATATAATCCACACAAAAGAAATATTATGTTTGTCAATGTGTTATGGACAGTTATTGTTTCGTAATGGGCACTTTGATTACGATAAATCTGTAATAAAGATTGAAAGCCAACTTATGGATTTTCCAATAGAAGATGTTCGTGATGTGTACTTATCATTAAACCTGATAATAGCAGAGACTAAAAATAAAAGTGTGTAGCTCTAATCCTTATATTTTAAATCGTAGTTGTGAATTCGCAGACGGAATTTTGTCGCAAGATGAGCAACAACTCCAACATCAGTTATGCAGTAGATAAATGTTTCTATCTGACAATGGCTTAGTTCTGTATATTTTTATTACAATTCTCATCATAGTGGGGAACTATTTAGTTATACACGCTATATTAATAAGTCATACATTACAGACAGCCACTAATGTGTTAGTAGCAAGCTTGGCTTTAGTCGATCTTTTGACATCATTTAATGGTATTGTGATGATGGTACCACTGACTACGGAAGGAATTTGGATCAAAACTGATTATGAAACATATACGACGTGTCAATCTATACTGTGTACTATAACAAATCCAAAAAAAAAAAAAAATAATAATAATAATTATGATTATTATTCTGTTCATATTTTGTAAGTCGCCTAATCCATGTGATGTTTAATGTTTTTGCAAACAAGTTGAAATTAATCATATCAACTCCTCGCTTCTCAGCTGAAAAAGTCATTTGGTTCCTACTAAACTAATCTAATTTACTTTCCAAGAAATTTTTTTTTTATAGAATTTTGAATTTACATTGTTTTAAAGGGTGTAATGAGTGAGAGGATAATATGGTTCCGTTTTGGCAAAGCGAAGATTTGACAACCACCACTCTACCGAAAACTGTTAAAAAAAGGGTTAGACCAATGATGAATTAATTTTTTTCATTATCTGCATAGTGCTGGTTTACTTGTTAATATTCACAATATTTTTGAAATTTGTACATAAGATTACACCCAAGTTAGAAAAAGATCCAACCTACACAATCTTTAGGCGTTTACATTATATCTTGTAGTTGCCTTTCATTAAACCTATTCAAATAGCGTTGTTTCACCAATTTCGATTTGTAAACCAATTGTATTTTTTGTATTGTTCAAACAAGTAAAGAGTTTCTTTTAATTATTTCTCTGTGCCCGCAATGATAATGATGGTATCATCTGCATATTGCACAATTTGAACACTATTTCTTGCATTAAATTTGTTAATTTTTGCTTATAGCAATGTTAAAGACCCGAGGACATAGAAGAAAAATATGTGAAGATACCCTCCCCCCTCTCTCCCTTCACTGTCGGCATCCAACGTTGATTTAAACAAAATTCGTGCACATTTCAAGATGAAGATTTAGCTTATTTGCATAATATTAAAACCCATTAAAATTTATGCCTAATGGTAATGAAGTTAATCACTGGGGTATCATAAGTAATGTTGTGTATGTTAACAACTAAAGTCATGATGTCTCAAATGGAACATTTCATCGTATTACGTATTTTTAATTATGTTATATTTAATATTTGTCTTTGTAAGACTTTAATAACTATTATAATAGCTGTAACTTTAATATTCACCGGTAGTTGTGAACAAAGGAAAACTCGCATGAATTGGAACAGTTTGCAACTATCAGCAGAAAGTAAATCACCTTCTGGATATTTTCACCACTTGTTAACAGAAACCTTGCAGCGACAGACTAACCGACGAAAACGTTAAATGATGCAGTTGGATATAAACACTTAATATCAGAAGGTTGACAAATCGATATGATTTGCTATAAGGTTTTAAGTACCAGTACATATAATCCACACAAAAGAAATATTATGTTTGTCAATGTGTTATGGACAGTTATTGTTTCGTAATGGGCACTTTGATTACGATAATTCTGTAATAAAGCGTGAAAGCCAACTTATGGATTTTCCAATAGAAGATGTTCGTGATGTGTACTTATCATTAAACCTGATAATAGCAGAGACTAAAATTAAAAGTGTGTAGCTCTAATCCTTATATTTTAAATCGTAGTTGTGAATTCGCAGACGGAATTTTGTCGCAAGATGAGCAACAACTCCAACATCAGTTATGCAGTAGATAAATGTTTCTATCTGACAATGGCTTAGTTCTGTATATTTTTATTACAATTCTCATCATAGTGGGGAACTATTTAGTTATACACGCTACTGATAATAGCAGAGACTAAAAATAAAAGTGTGTAGCTCTAATCCTTATATTTTAAATCGTAGTTGTGAATTCGCAGACGGAATTTTGTCGCAAGATGAGCAACAACACCAACATCAGTTATGCAGTAGATAAATGTTTCTATTCTGACAATGGCTTAGTTCTGTATGTTTTTATTACAATTCTCATCATAGTGGGGAACTATTTAGTTATACACGCTATATTAATAAGTCATACATTACAGACAGCCACTAATGTGTTAGTAGCAAGCTTGGCTTTAGTCGATCTTTTGACATCATTTAATGGTATTGTGATGATGGTGCCACTGATTACGGAAGGAATTTGGATCAAAACTGATTATGAAACATATACGACGTGTCAATCTATACTGTGTACTATAACAAATCATATACTGGCTGCGATGTGGAGTTTGTCACTATGTCACCATATGTTGTTAGCTTTTGAAAGATATCTGGCTGTGTTTCACCCGTTCTTTCATCTCAAAACAATTAACAATGGTTTTTTAAAGAAGGTTGTCATCATTACTTGGATATTAAATGAATGTTATACACTGTTTTCTGAATTCTGTTATTTAGAACCATGGTAGTTATTTGTTCAACTATTTTTATTGATTGGATTTCTTACAATCGTTTCCTTTCTGCATATTCCAATATTCATAAAAACAAGAAAAACGTTGCGACAAATAGCATCAATGCAGATAACAACTAAAGACGCAGTGACACCAAGAAGAAACTACAAAGCTATAAAAATGACGTTTTTGATTTTGTGTGGTTTCTTTTGTTGCACAATTCCGGTTTCTATAGTTAATGTATCGAGAGTATTTAGAAAATTCAAATGTGTTGATATTTTTTACTCATTTATGTTGTTTTACTTTAATTCAGCTTTGAATCCGATTATATACGTTGCCTGTAGTCAAGCTTTCCGCAAAGCATACATAATGGTAATTAAAAAATATTGTTTTAATTTATAAAGATCTAAAAAATTAATGTTTACCGATTACGTAGTACGCTTATACATTTTTTAGGCCTGTTTAGGTGTCGAGTATTTATGTTAATTATTATTATTATTATTATTATTATTATTATTATTATTATTATTATTATTATTATTGACGAAAACGTTTAACGAAATTAAATACATTCTTTTTCTATTGATACAAACTACTAAATTCCATATAAATTTTTGTATGTAAAAAATATGTGAACGGAATTGAGAGTGTAAGAAACGTGTTGATAATCGATCCATAGCGTATCAATTGAATTAAACTTTAAGTAGAAACGCAGATTGGTTGAAAATGTAATAACCGTGTCAAGTTTTATTCACATTAATTTTCTTTCATCTCGTTCTTGTGTGTGTCGCTTATATTTTTAAACATAATAAGTATGTTTTTTGTACTCATCACTGTGTAGTAGTTGTATCATTATTATAAATACATTGAAAAAACGAGTCATACTGTGTTAATTGTGTATAAAATTTCGCTGTTTTGAGTCCTTAATTTGAGTCTTTTCTGAGATTATAGCGCCCTCTGGAACAATTATAGTGTTTCAAAGTATTTACCACAATAATTTGCTTATCTAACAAAAAATAAATAAAAAAATTAAAAAATTAAAAATTGTTTTACAAAAATAAGTGTCGAGTTTGGTTCTACCTGTACATTCCATCCGACCATTTTTAATAAATACGGTGAGACTCTTTATACTTTGAAATTATTATGTTTGAACATCGTCAGAAGAGAGCGCAAAAAGTAAAAATAAAATGTTGTCGAAAAACAGCCAGACGAAAAAGAATTGGTGAATGTAAACAGTGTAGTAATGCGGTTTCTAAATGCTTTTAATCTATATGATTAAAAAGAAATATACATGCCTATCTTGTTTTAGAGAAGTCAAGGCAACGGAGGACGTAATAAATAAAGAAAACTTTTCTGAATTTCCATTATTTTGTGGCCGCTGGTGTGCAAATTGGCCAAAAATAAAACTTTTTAATTATTGGCGGGCGGCGGGTTTGCTATACTAGGTATAATAAAGTCTCTCATAAAGAAGCCGTAAAGTAGGTTAAACGATAGGACGAAAAGAAAAAAAATCCTGATACGAAATCTACGCTATAAAGTAAATGCTTATTAAATGGATAAAGCCGATGCCTGATCCATCAATTAAACCAACTACAAATTTAGCTAAAAGATCCATGAAAGAACAGGCTTCTGGTCAATAAATTATGAAATAGAAAACTAGGGGAAAATGTATAAGAATATTAGTCAAATAAGGATTAAATCTCTAAAATTAGCCAGACCCCTGAAAAGGCAAACAGTAAGTCATAAAAATGCTGCATCGAATAAAAGAGGGCACACACATTAAAAAAGGAACTATGTCATAGATTTCGTATCCTAACTAAATCTTTCGTAATGAATAGGCATAAATTTACTTGATATATAGGGTCGACTAGATGCAAGGGAGTCAGAAAGAGGGAAGGGTGAGAGATAGGGGAGAGACATATATCTCTGTGACACTGCCAAAAATATAGCGAAATCCATTATTTTCTTTTCTAAAAAGGTAAATGTACACATAAATATTAAATGTACTGTAAATTCAATAATCTAATGGATAGATTGATGCAGTTGGATATAAGTTTGGAAAGTCGGAATCGCTGTTTTTTCGTCAATCATTTTAATATAATCTAAAATAAAATTTTAAACAAGAAGAAATTATGGTTTTGTTCAAGTAAATATTTTTAAAATGCACGTGTATAAGAATATGTTAAGGCCAGTCATAGTGTTCGCATTTAAAGCTTGTATAATGTAATGATGGTATATCATTGTGACGTGCCAGACACCTCTCATATCGAATACAAAAAAAATGTTATACCGTAAATAATTTACATTCCAACCTGTTTTACCCGCAAAATGGGCAAAACAACTCTAACAGTTCTGACGTGGGGAAATATTCTGTTGATGACTTCGTGATATTAACAAATTTTATTTAAGGATACTATTCAGTTATAAACACCATATTAACCACATTATTACACACAGTCAGGTTCAGTTTCAGTTTCTTATATTTACAAATCTAAAACACAGCCAAGGCTGAATTACTTAATATTTACAAGAAATGTATATTAAAACATTAAAACATCAATCAAACACAAGCACAAGACATGAAAATTGGACATAAACATTACATTAATATATATTAAAATTTGAAAACAAAATCAATTAGTTTTGTTTTTATTATAAATCATTGTATCATTATTATTAATATTATTATTATTATTATTATTATTTTTTATTATTTATTGTAATATTAATATTATTATTATCACATATACAAATTTTAAAAAAAGAAGAAAAAAAACAAAATCATCTAAGCATTACACAAAATTCAATTATCATTTGAATTACACCAAAGTTGAGAAAAGGAAAAAGCCGACATAAAAATGGGGGGGGGGGGCATTATCTAAATAACACAAATAAATTGAATGTTATTTAAAATGGTCCAAAAATACTGGGTGTAATGTTTGTTGTCAGTCATTTATTTGATTATTATTTACATTGTTACATTATTTTCATATAACTATAATATCTATTACAATAATTATTAATATTAATTAATAATTATTATTCATTTAATTAATAATTTTCCTCTGCAGTCGATTACCTCCTTGTTCAATACGCCGACGACTCGGCTCTGGTATAGTTTCAAGTAAAAATCAAGTAAAAGATTAGCACTTTATTGTACAAAAACCTCGAAGCCTGTGATAATGGCTTGTCGAAAACCAGCTTTCCCTCCAATATTATTAAAAAAACTGAATTAATTGTATTTGGCAATAGGAAAGTTGTAAAAGAAACCGAAAATTTAAGATATAATACAAGAATGTCATTATTAAGTCACAAAAATCTGTAACTTATTTAGGATTAGAACTTGACCAGGTACTTTTATTGTTAATAGCATAATAGATAAAGTTAATAATCGATTAAAATTTGGATACCGTCAGATTCGTTTCTTGGATAGGGATAGTAAAAAATTGTTATGTCGGCCCTTGCTTTTAGTCTCTTCGACTATGCAATAACTAGTTGGTATTGGGGAATTTCGAACACTCATAGAGATAAAATAAAATATTAAGATTTATATTGGGGATTATAGTAGATATCATCTGAGTATGAGAGATTTTCTGTCATTGGTAATTTTAAATATTAATAGAAGGGCTCAACAATTAACTCTTAACCTTATGCACAAAGTATACAATAACTTAACGCCATTATATCTTGATGTAAATTTCATTTTATTTAATCATAATTATAAAACACGAGGTGTAACAAAAAAATTTATGTTTCCAAAAAATTCTCATCAAGTTGATTAGACATTTTACTATATTGGAATTTAAAAAAAATGGAATGAATTACAAAATAGTTTAAAGGAAATTGAAAACCATAATACATTAAATTATTTACTTAAAAAACATTTAATAAAAACATATTTTTTTCTCTTTTTTTGATGTTTATATTTGCTTCTTTTTTATAGGTCGAGGACCCCTATGGAAACAAGCTCATAGAGCTTATAGGGTTATCCTCTTGCCCTCATTTTTGTATGTTTTTATGTAATTGTTTTTTGTTGTGCTATTATAATGAGGGCAATAAATAATAAACAAACAAAAAAATTATTAACATATAACAATAACAACATTTGCAAACACAACTTTTAAACAAGCTTGATCCTAATCGATCTATTAACAGCAGAATAAATGGTGTAATAATATATACTGCAAGAATTATTTTTACTATGTTTTAGGGGCCTGTCACTATGGTAGCAGGAATTGTTAGCTTCTTACAGATATCTGGCTGTATTTCATTTTTTTTCCTTAAAAAAAAACATTCATTTTTTTTTAAAGTAAATGTGTTTATATATCATATACTATAAGCACTATTGTCTGTTTTTTTGTGTCATTTTTTGTAGTCTTTCTTACTACAAATAGCATCTATGTAGATAAAATATACAAACGTCACGAAATCCAGAAGGAACAATGCTTTAAAAATGGCGTTTTCTTAATTATATGTGGCTATTTTAATTTACAATTTAATTTTTAATATTGATTTTACGTAGCACAGGCACGCATACTAAAACAAGAACACAAAATATATCGTACTGTTAATAGTTCCGTTAATGATTGTAAAATAAGTTTTGTTTGCTTTTATATGAGTAAAGATATAAGCAAAAAAAAATATGTATAACAATTTTAATAAACAAAAAAGGGGACTAGTGGGTAAAAAGGCCATGTTTTTTTTTAAAAACTAAACAAGACAGAATAGACAAAGGTAATGCACTCAAGAACAGCTACAAAAGTCGGAAAGTTTGAAGTAAATAATTATGAGGAAGCTTACATGTCTGAATTGTAATGCTTTTTCTTCGTCAGTGAGACCAATATGTAGCACTAGCACTGTAACAATATATGCCTACAATAACCTACACAATAAGAACATTATGGTTACGTTCAAGTGGAAACATTATTAATAACTCTGGATAATACGTTGCAAACAGTTATTGTTCTATGATGGACATTTCTAAGTTTAATAAAATGAAGGTTGTTATAAACTGTAATCGCAGAAAAGCTGCCATATAAAAGCTATCAATTATTATTCTGTTCGGAATCATGAATTTTCAAATTTAAGACGGGTTGAATTTCTTTATTCAAATTATGAGCAATAGCACTAACATCAGTTCTGCATTGGAGAAAAGTCAGTGTTCCAAAAGAGAAATAGTTATTATGACACCACATTTATAACGGTCCTCATTATAATGGGGAACTATTTAGTTCAGAGGTGGCGCCAGGAATTTTCCGACGGGGGAGGGGTGGGGGGAGGTCCCCGAC
>NW_022695194.1:339813-350204 GCF_011630105.1 Anneissia japonica | reverse complement strand
GGGAGGAGGCAGCTCTCCACGACGGCCCTGTCCCCCCCCCATCCGCTGGCGCCACCCCTGATTTAGTTATACACGCCATATTGGCAAACCCCTACAGACAGCCACTAATATATGTGTGGCAAGCTTGGCGTTAGTCGTTTTTTTGACAGCATAAATGGTGCTGTGATGCTAGCGCTTGTGATTACAGAAGGAAGCTGGATTAAAAATGATGACGGGATTATTAACGTTTGTGAATCTATACTGTGTACATCAATAAAACATATGCTGAGGCGAGTCTGATATGGCATATGTCACTATCGCATCATGTTCTATTAGCTTTTGAAAGATATCCTACTGTGTTTCACCCATTTTTTCATCTCGAAAAATTTAACAATAGTTTTTTTAAAGACAGGAATTGTCATCATCTAGTGGATCTCATGCGTATCTTATGCATAACTAACTACTGCTTGAAAAATATTCTAGGAACTATGGTTTGTATGTTTTCAGATATTTACAATAGTAGGTAATCCTACACTAGTTTTTCCCTGCATATTCGCGTATTCAAGGAAACTTTAAAGACTTTATCATGATATACCTATCATATCTGTGTTATAATCTTATAGGCTTAAATGCAATCATTTACTATCATTCAGCTTTGAATCCGATTCTATCACGCCATCACACACTCAGCGATTCCATGAGATGGAACACATATGCGCAGCTTCTCTTAGAAACACTCATTTGTTGCACGGTGTATGGTGAATTTTGTTCATTCATCTGACAAAAATACACGATGTTTTTGCTTATTATACATTCACCTGCAACATTCAAAGGTTGTAGAGGTCGCCATCACAATTTAAAATAATTGGACATAAGTTCTTTTGGGCTAATATTGACAGGATGGCGATCACCGGCAAATTTAACACATTGTGAGGGCGTGTTAAGGGCATCAAGGAAATAAACAGAGCTGGTAGCTGAATTTCACTACCACTAGTTTCAAGACCACATTCTATAATACAGAGACAGGCAGAATGAGAGGTCGTGGCTTCTTCAGAGGCCGCAGTAGAGGCAGAGGGAACTACCATGAGTCAAAAGACTACTACAAGGGAGAAGGGATCAAGTCTCACAACACAAGCAGAAGTAGAGGCTCAAGATCATTACAGAACCCCCAGTAAGTATCTTTATTATATCTGGTACATCCTTCCAAGCAGGAATTTTGAAACAATTTTGAAACCATTGGTGGGATATTACCTCAGATGAGAGAATTATTGGTATAGCAGTCCATGCACACATTGAGTACACACCACACACCACCAGTACAAAGTGGTTATCCATAAATTACTGCATTCAATGCATTGGAAGCAGGTCATATTCAGACCGAAATAAGTAAATTAGTATAATTATAAACATGCTATACTAAAATCAACACATTGTGAGGGGAAATTTATCTCCCAATTTTTTGTAGTATCCAAGAAGGATGGCACCTTCAGAATGATTGTGAATCTCAAGTCATTGAATGATCAAGTTTAATATCACCATTTTAAAATGGAAACACTAGAAACAGTACTGCGTCTCGTTACGCCGTGGTTTTTTTTTTTTTTTTTTATGGAATCTGTTGATTTAAAAGATGCTTATTATTCAGTTCCAATTGCTGATTACGAGTCATGCCAAAATAATATAATAAGAGGGTTGAATGGTTAATATCAGAATGATCTGTACTCTATTGTTCTATGTCAGGATCTATACGCTTAGTTGCGAGGATAATTGGTTTGATGGTGTTCAGTTTTCCAGAATTCGAACATGGACCTTTATTATATAGATCTTTAGAAATGGCAAAAATTAAGGCATTGAAGCATGTAAAGGGTAATTTTGAAATGGATACGATAATTTCCACTGAGATGAAACAAGATTTGAAATGGAGGATCCAAAACTTGCCCCATGAAAAGCGACACATCCATAGATGCAGTAAAAAAGTTGCGAGGGTATTAGGTGTGGAGTTAGATGGTCAGCAGATGAGTGTGTATATGATAATAAGTTTTTGAAATTGCTTGCAAAATATCATTCATTAAGATCATTTAAAAAAGGAAAAAAAAATCTGGGAAACATGTGAAAATATTTACTGACAACACTGCTGCTGTAGCTTACATTAAACATATGGCGGTATCAGGTCCATTGATTGCAATAATGTGGCTCATAAGGTATTGATTTTGGTGTATGGAAAGAGATGGATTACAGTAACTCATTTGCCAGCTCAGAATGTGGAGGAAAATATTGAATTAATGGTATCTTATGATCAAACAGAGTGGCAATTGAACACAAATATTTTCGTGTTGTAACGATCTGTGATAGTCTAACAATTGATATTTTCACCTCCCGGCTTAACAATGAAATTGAACATTTTGTGTCATTTCGACCATACCCACAAGCTATGTTTTGTCGATGCTTTTACAATAAAACTGGCATGGTCATTATTTTTATGCTTTTCCGCCTTTCAGCTTGTTAGAAAGATGGCGACAGGAATAAGTATAGCATGCACCAATCTGGCCTACTCAGTCCTGGTTGAGTCAGACGCTGGAGATGCTACCTGCTCACCCCCTGATGATGTCAATGACGGACGACAAACAAACCCAAGTTCACCCACTTCGCCAAAGTGTTACGATTGATTGCACGCCTAATGTGCGGGAACCCCTTGAGAAACAAGATGTTTCAGGACGGGCTGCCGACACCATCATGGCGTCGAGAGATCGAATACCAGTAAACAGTATTCAGTGTACGTTATTAAATGGTTTGTTCCAATTTATTATTATTGTAACGGGACCGCTTCGTGAACTAGCAGAAACGGTAAAGGGTTAATATCTTGAAATTCTGTAATTGTTTTTTATAACTCATTTAATTTCGTACTCTGTTTACTTGTGAGAATTTCAAAATAAATCACATCAAATGAAACTCAATAACTCATAGTGTTTCACCATAAATAAGTAAAGTTTTATTTATAAAGATTGCTTGTCAGAGCTCTTTTAATCTGGCTTGGGTTAAAGTGGCCTAAACACAGCTAGGCCAGTCCTTTCTGCATTGTGTTCATCAAATCAACACATATAAGTTGGTTTTTACCCACTGGTAGTGAGATATTTCAAGGGTGTATTTACCTTGAGGCTAACAGTACTAAGATATACATGTGTGTGGGATGTAGCGCCGGTTTTACATTTTTTTTGCACTTGTGTTCCACCATTGAGGAATTAAGTTCTAAAAATTTGACAATGAAATGTGCTATGCTTTTAGCTTTGGTACTGGGTGCCTGCAGTCAGCTTCTTCATCTATTCAGCCTGTGAATAGATGAAGAGGCTGACGATGATTTTTACGTGTTTGTTTTTTGAGGGTTTCTTAGAGGGCGAATAGAAAAATTTATAAAATTCGAGAAATATTGATGCGGGAATAAAAAAAAAACAAAAAAATGGCCGCATCAATTATTTTAACAGCATAAAAATAACAATGCAATTTTGTGACTTCAAAAACAATTTCTTTAAGAAACTATATAAAAAATTAAACCAATTTGTATACAATATTTACTATTACAGACCAAATATGAATAGTCCGTCCCTCATCGATAAAAACAAAAGTGAAATAATCTATTGTTCCGATTAAATGAAAAAAAGATAAAGAAAATTATGGCATAGGCTGGCATTGATTTTCCTATGTCTAAGCCTCACAGTATGACAGCGGCTTTTTCTCAGTATGGTGTTCCAATTGAGAGAGTATGACGGCTTATTGGTCCTCCGAAAGCACCTTTGCCAAATATTATGATAAACATTTAACTAAATCTTATGACCAATTTGCAAATAATGTTTTAATGTCGTAAGTTCAGTTTAGTGCCTTTATGAATAAAGTATACGTGTGTATACAGATACTTCATTATTGTGTATGGTTTGTGTTTACTTCTCACGTCCTTGCTTTAAAATCTCATGTGACCGCTTTTGTGTAGATGACAACATAGAATCCCCATCAAACTTCAAGGCAGTCTCGCTTAATGGAAGGATTATATAACAATTAGGGCATTCGGAGCTTTTGGAAGTTAATACACTTTGGTGAAACAGAGTCGTAATAGATATCATTGCAATGAAAATTAAAACGACTACTAATTTTTATTTCATCGGGTTTGTGTATTATGTTTATATCCTTAATATACACCAGTAGTTGTAGAAAAACAAACCAAAAACACATGAATTAAAACAGTTTGCAACAATCAACACAAAGTAATTCATCTCTAGATTCATTTCCACCTAGTTGTGAAAAAAAGCTTTTTCGCGACAGCCATGACACTACTTTTCAAGTTGAGCCTACGAAAACGTACAATGATGCATTTAGATATAAACACTTAATATAAGAAAGTTGACAAGCTTAGTTTTTGTCCTCAAAAATCAATAATATGATTGGCTACAAGGTTTTAAGTCCACATAAAACATTATTATGTTGTCAATGTGTTGTGGACAATTATTGTTCAGTGACTGGCACTTTCAAAAATTTGATTAAAGATATTATAAAGCATGAAAGCCAACCAAATTGGTTTTCTTAAGCCGGATTTCCTTAAATTCGCTACTCTGTCGCTACAGTGCTTTCAGTGCAATCGTTGTACTGTTTTAAGCTGTCCCCGACGCAATCGGAAACGCTCCGTGATTCAACTGAACCATTGGCGTCGCCAAAGGAGAAGGTGATAGCAGTTAGCGATTTTATGGAAAACAGGCTTAATGGGAGACGTTCGTGATGTGTAATTATTTTCAAACCTAATAAAAGAGACTAAAAATTAAGATGTGTAGTTCCAATCCTAAAATTTTAATTCGTAGTTGTGAAATTTTAGACGGAATTTTGTCGTAAGATGAGCAGCACTACCAGCATCAGTTCTACTATGAACAGATGTTCCTACTCTAACGATGGAATAGTTGTGTTACAATTCTCATCATAGTGGGGAACTGTTTAGCTATACACGTTATATTAAAAGTCATACATTACATACAGCCACTAATGTATTGGTGGCAAGTTTGAGGTTAGTCGATCTCTTAACAGCATTTAAAGGAAGTGTGATGACTGTGCCACTGATTACGGAAGGAATCTGGATTGAATCTCATTATGGTACTTACACTGAGTGTCAATACACGCCTATATTCTGCACTGTAACAAATCATATACTGGCTGTGTTGTGGAGAATGTAACTATCCCATCATGTACTGTTAGCTTTTGAAAGATATCTGGCTGCATTTCACCAGCTCTTTCATCTCAAAAAAATAAAAAATAATTGTTTAAAGAAGGTTGTCCTCATTACTGGGATTTTAAATGAATAATATACACCATTTTCTGAATTATGTTATTTAAAACCATGATATTTATTGGTTTAACTATTATTAATAATTAG
Source organism: Anneissia japonica (assembly GCF_011630105.1). Classification (NCBI taxonomy): domain Eukaryota; kingdom Metazoa; phylum Echinodermata; class Crinoidea; order Comatulida; family Comatulidae; genus Anneissia; species Anneissia japonica. Next base: position 344,821 of record NW_022695194.1, on the reverse strand, counting down.
CTTCCTTATAATCGTTTGCTTTCTGCATATTCGAATAGTTATGAGAACAAGAAGAACGTTGCGGCAAATATCCGAGCAGATAACAGTTAAAGCAAAGTGACACCAAGAAGGAACTACAAAGCTATAAAAATTACGTTTTTCATTTTGTGTGGTTTCTTTTGTTGCACAATTCCCGATTCTATGGTTAATATATTGAGAGTATTTGGATAATTCAAATGTGTTGGTAATTTTTACACATTTATGTTCTTTTACATTAATTCAAATTTGAAGTCCATTATATACGCTGCCTGTAGTCGAGCTTTCCACAAAGCATACATGGTCATTAAAAAATATTACTTTAAATTTTAATGATCTAAAAAAATGTTTACCGTTTACGCGTTAAGCTTCATACATTTTTTTTTTTTTTGGCCTATTCATTTTTTTTTTTAGTACTGTACGTCTATTTGTGTTATTATTGACCACAAAGTACAACATTTTAACACTAAGCAGAAAAAAAATCTATTGATACAGACTTCTAAATTTTGTATATTTAGCTACAAGATTTTTGTGTAAAGAAAATGTGAACGTTAACGAAATTGAGTGTAAAACAAGTGTTTATAATTCAAATTGTATCAATTGAATCAAACACTGTAAGTGAAAATGCAAATTAGTTAAACAAGGAATAGAAAATGTTATATTATAGGCTACGTAGCAACAAAAAATCTGATCTATGTTTTTAACTTCAATAACATTCTGATCATGCTAATAAATTTGTTTGGAATTTGTCATAATGCAGGAATTAAACATAAGTACTGTATAATTTCAAGGCATATAGCTACACAAACAAAATTAAATATCGTGAAATGATTTACGTCTGACATTATATCTGAAATTATTGACATTGTTATCATAAGAGTGTTTTTCCATACATTTATTCTTGCCGCTTGTCAAAAGAATTCTTTTATTACAGTGACGGACTTGCTAGTTCTTTGTAAGATTAACCGAGAAACAAAGAAAACTACGAAGTTGGATATAAAGACTTATCAACAAGTTGACAAATCAGAACTTCTTTCTCGTTTTCAACGAGATCATTATGATTGTCTCTTTCATTTGTACTAGGTAATTTATGCCTACAATAATAACTGTCGTCGGTCAAATGCCAATTTACTCAATAAAACTTGGGTAAGAAAGAAATTGCTCCGTGATGGACACTTTCAATTGTGATCATATAGAAACTGTTAGGAAGCAAACTAATTGGAAGACAAATGGTAGAACGCAATTTACTTCCTCTCAATAGTGGCAGAGACTTATAATTAACTTGTGTATTTATGAATATATATCATGGATTGTGGATGTGAAATGTGAGACCCGCTGAACTTCAATCGTAAGATGGCTATAAACACGACATCAGTTCTGCAGGCGGGGAGGAATGTTTGTATTCAACTAGTGGCTTAGTTATTTTTATATTTATAACAATTCTCACTACAGTAGTAAACTATTTAGTTATACACGCCATATTGGCAAATCATCACTACAGACAGCCAATAATACACTTGTGGCAAGCTTGACGTTAGTCGATCTTTTGACAGCATCAAATGGCGTCGTGATGATGGTGACACTGCCTACGGAAGGAAACTGGATTAAAACTGACGAGGGGATAGAGACTTATAGTTAACTTGTGTAGTTTTCCTGATACTTGGAATTGTGGATTGTGAATATTATCAGACCCGCTGAACTTCTTTAATAAGATGGTTATACACACCAACATCAGTTCTGCAGGCGGAGAGAAATGTTTGTTTTCCACTAGTGGTTTAGTTATTTTGATATTTATAACAATTCTGATTATAGTGGGAAACTATTTAGTTATACACGCCATACTGGCAAATCATACAATACAGACAGCCACTAATACAATTGTGGCAAGCTTGGCGTTAGTCGATCTTTTGACAGCATTAAATGGGGTTGTGATGATGGTGCCACTGACTACGGAAGGAAACTGGATTGAAACTGACGAGGGAACTGTTACTTCGTGTCAATCAATTCTATGCACTTTGTCAAACAATATAGTGAGTGCGTTGTGGCTCTTGTCACTAGGTCATCATGCATTGTTGGCTTTTGAAAGATATCTCGCTGTATTTCACCCGTTCTTTCATCTCGAAAAAATCAACAATAGTATTCTAATGAAGACTGTCATCATCACCTGGATCTTATGTGTATCCTATGCAATATTGAATGCATATTATTACGGAGAACTATGGTTTGTATATTTTCATATATTTGTGTTGGCAGGCTGTCTGACACTAGTTTGCATTCTGCATATCCGAATATTCATGAAAACAAGAAAAACGTTGCGGCAGATAGCATCTATGCAAATAACACATCAAGACGCAGAGACGCCGAGAAGAAACTACAAAGCTTTTAAAACTACTTTTTTCACTTTATGTGGTTTCTTCAGTTGCACAATTCCCGCTTCTGTAACTTCTGCATCGGTTGTGTTCGGACAATTCAGATGTGCTACTGTTTTAGTCTCATTTGCAATGTTCTACTTTAATTCAGCTTTGAATCCAATTATAAACGCTGCTTGTAGTCGAGCTTTCCGGGAAGCATACAAAATAGTAATACAAAAGTATTGTTTGAAATTCTAACTGAACAAAAACGGGCAAGAAAAAATCACCGTTGGCGTACAGCCTATAGTATCCATTTTAACAAGTCTATTCAGATTTTGTGTTTGCACCTTTCTTTAATCTTTTAACAATGTTGTAAATTGCCATTATCAAAATAAATTAACATTAATAATAATAATAATAATATTGGAATTTATAATTAAACGACCTTGTGCACTATCAAAGATGCTGTGCATGTTAATGATAGAAAATGCGAGTTTTAAGTATATTTTTTGAAGGAAGCAACAGAAATGTTGCAATTCAACACAAAAGGACAAAAAAAAAAAATAAAAAAGACATCTTTTAAAAATTTAATTATATAAAATTAGTAATAAGGTGATGTAGTAATAACAATGTTGTTCAAGTCTTGTTTATATTAAATACAATAACACTACAATAACTACGTAAGGCTTTCATCGGTAATTTCATGTAGATTTGTAATAAGGCTGTTGAGATTTCTGACATACAGGTCTCCCTATAATTAAAGATCCTCTAAATAAGACCACCTCCAATTGATTTGCTTAGTCCCGAATGTCTGTTATATTTATTATCCTAGAGACCAACTGCTGCTAAAGACCATGGAAACTCTGGTCCCAAAAGTGGTCTTTAATTAGAGGTTTTAAAAACCACTACACACCATTATAACCATAAAACTGTTCAAGATCCATCTAAGATACAACATACAAGTCAACTTTGTCAAAATAAGAAATACTGAGCAATTTGTTGGAGCTTGCACTGTAGAATCATTCATAATATGCATATGACAAAAACCAATACAAAACTAGAAATGCTCATTTTACGCTGCACAGCAAAAAGCATGGCCTCCCTTCAGTGTGATTATTCTAAGAGAATAGATGAGTAGGAGTTTGAATCCAATTAGTCTTGCCACATTTTAGTTATCATGGTATCGAACAATTTAATACACAAGTGACAACATGAATAAATAAATATTTCTATAGGAATTATGCAAGTATTTAGCGTAAATTTCCACAATAGTGAAAATATTAATTATGCCAATGAGTTATTAGCATATTCTCAAACATACCAAAACCCTCTGCCTTCTTTTTGCATTCTGTAAAGTTTGAAACCAATCGGACTTGCCAAACTTTAGTTATCGTGGTAACAACAATTTACCCAACAACGACAAGGACAACATTGATGACAAGGAAGACATAAACAACATAGGCAATAATAGCCTCGCCGGAGCTTCGCTCCTTCAGGGAGGCTAATAATGATTTGTGGTGCCAAAATACGCTGTTGATTGAAAAAAAAAAACTAACATGAGATGTTATATAAAATATGACTTTAATTGGAGACAAAATCAAAGTCTCGGTCAAGACAAAATTTCATTTTTCAAAAATTTAATGAAATACCAGATTATTATTTACTCCTTCTTAGTTTTGTAACACACACATGGTGTGGAGCGCCACGCCATGTGTGTGTGTTATGAAACTAAATGACTAATAAAACCTTGCTTTTTTGTTATTTGCTCTGATTTACCATCGAGCCGCCATCCAGAAAACATTAGCCCACCGCACGCATTTTTTCCGCAGATGAAAATCGTGGGACACGTAGTTAATTAGTTGGTATAAGGACCACCCATACGCAGTCAACCGTTACGGCATTGAGTAATTCATGGCTTTAACGAACTGCCTAATGATTTTTACGTTCAACAAATTGGTCTGTGTTGTTTATCAGCCAGACAAAAGACAAAGCCTGTCGTTATTTCGGAACAATGCAACTGGGAATATTAAACTTGATACTTTCATGGATATGCTGGTATATCCACAGGCATATGAATTATTTTGTTAACTGTACTAAAAATTTCCGGTTTAAATGAAGATTAAATATATATGTACAGAAATATAAATTTTAAGCCTACGTCATTGTAGAAATTCAAGAAGATCAAGTATCTCTTTTATTAGTCGATCAATTAATGGTTGTGAATATTATGAGTTTGAAACCAAATATAATGCTGTAACTTGTGTCCTTTGTGTTATTTTGTTATGATACAATAATAATAGTTGATAAAGGCAACGATTCACGATGTCGTCTGTTTAACAACATAATTAATGACGAACAGTTTTTTTTTTATTCACTGGAATTCTTAACAAAATCGACTGTTGTGTATTATTGGTCATATCGTAGTAAGAGTTTAAGAGCGTGAGAAAAGAAAGATTCTTTCTTAAGGAACACGTATACAATGTGCCTGCTGTAATCATCGTGTTGGAAGCGAAGCCAAGTTTGTACGAAGTTTGATTATTGATTGTCTGAAGATGCTAAAAATCGTTAAGTCTTTAATATTTATTGACAGGTAGTATGAAACACACATAATCAGTTTCCAATTTTACAATACAGTATATATA
>NW_022695194.1:304292-339475 GCF_011630105.1 Anneissia japonica | reverse complement strand
TACACACTGACCAATTCCATTTACGGGATTTAGGTCAAATGTAATTTAGTGTTCAATGAGTTCATATTTACCCGGATAAGCCGATTAATTGCCTTCTCTCAAAAAAGAGGGCAAACCTGGAAAATAAATTGTAACAGCCAACCCTGGCGCTCAGCACAAGCGATCATATCAGCTTCTCAAACAAATTTTAACTAAATACTGTACATTGGCAATAGCATCACTGACCAAAATATAAAGATGTTCATACGACTGAGGTTAAAGTTCATTTAGTAGTCAAAGTTCAGATTTTCAACATGGTCCCATTCAGATCAAATTTTAAACTAAAATATTCTAATCGCATAGAAGTTATTCTCTAAACTCTGTAGTTAAGTGACTTTACTTCACTAGAATAATGGTAAATTAACTTGCTTAACGGTAAAATCGGCTCGGATTACAAGGACACGATTACGTAACGTAGGCATCTTAACCAGCGTTGTGTTATACCACTATTGTCGTCTGGCTGGCAACAACGTACTCCAACAATGCTAACAACAGCAGCAAAGTAGTCTCATTAGTCTGGTTTTCAGAAATTATTTGTAATATTATGGGTAAAAACCCAGCAAACATCCGTTTTATTACGAATAGTCAATATTACAAATGACTTTTGCCCTTTGTATCATCGACCAAAAAATAACGTCAAAAAGTCAGATTGCGTACATTTTTCAAAGTGATAATGTATATTATTCTTAATAATAAAATTGGATTTGTTGTATTTTTTTTTATTTATTGACAATTTAATCTTTTCCATTTCCGCTATAATAGTCAGTATTAATTCAGTTTCAACGAACTACCACCAACGGCAGTCAAAATGAGCGCACATGTTTAGAATGACGAAATATAAAAATGTGTTGAAGTCAGCAAATTATTTGACACTGCGAAGCTAGATTTTTGCGAAGTGCATGTAAACAACACAATTGAGCGATCTAAAAACTACAAAAAAACATGACAGAAAGGTCCATAAGGTATACAGGACGTTTTAATGAAAATTAAAACAATATTTTGTTAAATGGGAGAATGCTAGCAATTAAAATAGAACACGCTGCTGCACTGTCGTTTGGTTTGTACTGGTTGGCTAGGCTAGGTAGTGGAAACTGACACCAGATCTAAAGTAGTTTACAAATTTTGTCAGTTTTTTTTACAAATACCACTTGGTACTAGAGGTTCGTAAAATACAGCAGCTGTTTTATTAAGCAAGCCTTTCCACCGTGTGACGTCGACTGCCTTGAAGCTGGCTGACTGTTTATCTGGCTCTAACTTGGCATCGAAATCAACTAGGGAAAATCATATCATATTTCAAGATTTAGATAAGTGACTTAACTTCGACTTGAACCAGGCTTGTCATGGTAATAAGAAAAAGAGTGCAAGTTACCATTCAGACTAACAAATATTTGCAAGGTGGAAGGTTAAAAGTAAAATATCAAAGGCCAGATTTTTAAATCATGTCTAAGCTGAAATTTTACAGAAATGATCCATGAGGAATTATACATGTTAAAAAAAAAACATTTCAGAAATTAAGGGTCAGATATTTAACACAACCCATATACTAAATTTATTATTTGTTATCATGATAATTCAAAAACACAAATTGAGCCTAAATTGTACATGAATGATCCTTGACAATGGAAATATGCCAAAAGAGTTTAAATGCTGGAGGTTCAAATGTTATTATCATCCCTATAATCACCATCAGTCCATTGATCACCATTATTATCTTCAACATCAACAACACCCTAATTGATAATCATTGTCACATTTATCAAACAGAATGAAATGCCAACAATAGCAGCTCATCACTGTGCTGCTATCTTATCCCTAAGCTTTTCGAAAGCATATGCAACTTTCAGCAAGTTATGTTCATCAAACTTTCTTCCAACAAGCATCATGCCAACAGGCAGACCATCAACAAATCCAGCGTTAATGGAAAGTGCAGGATGGCCTGTAGCGTTGAATGTATGCAAATTGTAATTATCAAACAATGCTTCAGAGGTGTATTCTACAATACAAAGAAATTAATTTCATGATTACAAATAATAATAATAATAATAATAATAACAATGCATGTCTAAATCTTCTATAATCAAACGTTCTGAATTTAATATTTACCTTTTATTGTTAAAGTAGATGATGGCATCTTAGGCGGTAGGAAAGGAAGAGTTGGCATAGCGATTGCATCAAATTTCTCAAAGGCTTTCTCAAAGTCCTCTGTCAGCAAACGACGGATGTTCTGTGCTTTTGCATAGTATTTGTTCCGGTATTCATGTTTCAAGTATTCACCGAGCATCCAACAAGCCTAAAATACCAAAATATTTAAATATTAATATTCACGCACTTAAACCAAGCACACATTGTGTCGTACGATGAATCTAACTTCTAGTCTCTGTTAGTATGAGACTAAACCCTGCTACATGGGGATCGAATTCAACACTCGTCACTAAGTGCAAGCTTGGTAGTCTAGTGGTTATGGCGCTAGGCTAGTTATCTTGAGGTTGTGGGTTCCATTTCCCACCTGAATCACAAGTTTGGGAACCTATTGAGTATTCAGTACGACAAAAGGTCAGGTACGGCAAAACATCACTGATATCGACCATTATAATTATTATTATTATTATCATCATTGACTGCTCAGCTTTTTTATTTTTTAATTTGGGTTGAAGCGTTGACAACCATATAGGTCAAGCAGGCAAGTCAACATTTTGAAAAACAGGGTACAATTTCTGGACTTGAAGATGAAGGGCTGACAACCATTAAAGACTTTTTACAATTTGTTTATATTAATTTTTTTTTTTTTTATTAAATAAATATAGACCTTGACATTAGGAGGCAGGTCATCGGGCTGAGACTGTAGGCTTCTTCCAATGGCATCTATCCAGCTTGTTGGGTAGAATCCTTTGTAACCTGTTCCTGCACCTATAGGTATATATTATAGTACAGTATATTAAATGTACAGTAACAACATCATACACCATCATTAATGTACAGTAACAACATGTACATAATACATGAGCTTGTTTTCTACTTGCATATAGTTAATGGGTTTTTTTTAAATATAATGTTCATCTCTGTCATATATCGCAAACACTTGTGTATAAGGCGATCCGCATATACTGTAAGACGACCCCCAAGTGCGAGAAGTTTTTTGGACGATTTACGTATGTCGGGTGTATAAAGCGAAACCCTGTTTCACTGTCAGAATTCATACTTTTTCTGCTTCTTTATGGTGTTGATACTGCATCCAGCTGTTGTTATTGTGCTGTTTTAATGTTTATATGGTCGAATAAATAAATAAAATGAAATGATATGTAGGGCTAATCTTCAAAATAATACCATTTTATGGGATTTTATTTTTTCAAAATCTTACCTCAGTACATTTAAAATTGCATTCATTCATACTAACATTAGCTGATTTAGTAGGTTCATATTGCAGTAGTAAATTCACAGGTTACGGATGATCCACACATAAGAAAAACATGATTTCAAAAATCTATTTGTATGTGGCACATATAAGGCGACCCCCTGTTTTTTTTTTTAATCCTATTTTTTAATCCTATATCTTATATGCAAGAATATACAGTAATACAGTACTTTGAGTATGCTCACATATATTCAATAAGCACTGTTTTTGACATGCCTTGTTGTCGCTTAAAAATTATGGGAAAAGAGGCTCAACAACAAAGGTCTCAAACAGCTTCTTTTTTTCTTTTTTTAATGCTTGGCTTAACTACAGAGCTGCTCCAAAATATTTGCACACAGAAATATTATCTACCATATATAATAATAATAATAATAATTCAAATTTAAGCACCATTTAAAATTCACTACATTTTTCCAGAGCAGTGTGTATAGTACTTACTTCCTCCTCGCAGCATGGTGTCAACAACACTATGTAGTGCAATAACGCTGGCTATCGCTCTGCCTGTGGTAAACAAACAATAATATGTAATTAGCAAAGTTATGTTAAAGGTTTGAGTTCAGTATTAAATATTGTGTATACAGTGTTGATAATAATTAATGAGCATATCTGAAGAATTAATCAAACCTAAGGAATGACCAATCAAACATCAGACTGTGAAGATGCACCAATGCAACAACATGCTTACATTCGTGTCTTTTTTGGGACTTCAGAAACAACATCCAAGGGGCAGGGTTTAATAGAAGGTTCAATAAATGATTTATTGAATACAATTAATGTGCATTGGTGGATGCTTACTCTACCTAAGTAGCAACAATCTTCAAGTGGCAGTGGAGTTTTTGAAATATGTCCGTTGAATAATTCATTAAACACACTCACCATTAATGGGCATTAGGTGGCAGTTTGGCACAGTGAAAATGGATTGGTTTCCTAACCTTGAGGGTTTCAATTCTTTGCTGCAAGTTTCGCTTGTGTCCTTGAGCAAGGCATTTTATCTACATTGCGTCAGTTTACCCATCAGTGTCAGTGGGTACCAGCAAATTGCTGAGAGTAAGCTGGGGTGGACCAGCATCCCACCCAGGTGGAGTATTACACTCTCATACGCTTCACGTTACAGAAACCAGGGACAAGCTCCGGCCCCATGAGCCCTAGTGGCTCGTCCAGATTTACTTTTTTACTATCAATGTGCATTGGTACTGGCACTTCCTCATCCCTAGCAACAGTATCCAAGGGGCGGGGCTTTGGCAGTGTCTACTGAATAATTCATGAACACACTCACCAGTAATATGCATTGGTACTGACACTTCTTCAACCTTGGCATCCAGGGAAATAAGTTGAAATGCAGACTTCTTTACCATTTTATCTACTCTTGAATCAGAGGTCTCTTGATCAAATCCTTCTTTCAATATACCGATACTGAAGCCCTTCAGACTTGAGCCACCTAGCTTAGAAAAAAAAAAAAGAAAACAAATATGAAACAAGTAACAGTACATCAAACCTAGGGACTCTTTATTGATCCTGGTTATCGATGATGCTTTACTCAATGTGTCAGCACTTTACTAATTTGTATATATTCTGTCATCAACTATATTTCAGACAAAATTGCTTCTTGCTCAAAGTCTTCTTGAATTTTAAAAAGTCAATTATAAAAGAAAATAAAATAGAAAATTGTCTTCCTCGGATTACATTACAAAGTGAATACAAAAGATATACAAAAACATAAATTAAATATTTATAAAAGCGTCATTCCCGGCAAAATTTCGTAGTTAAAGAAAAATCAAACTTTTGTATAATGTAATAAAGATTTATAAATATAAATACGGAATTGCTAGTTAGACATTCCTAAGCATGAAAAAAATGTAAAAGAAGACTGAAATTTGATTTTTTTTTTTGTGTTCCACAATAAAAATAAATGCGGATGAATTTTTAATTTTTGATTTAGCAACAGGTCTGCGAAGAAATATAGTAGGCGCCAAAAAAATTAGCCTATCCAACACTGCTAGGCTAGGCCTAGCCTTACCTCCATTTAGGTTCTGTTATCACACATAAAAACGGTCGAAATGATATTTTCCGTTGCTAGTATTGACACTTGTGAAATATAATATTTCATACAAATTATTTCAAATTTGTTAAAAAGCTGATTCTGACCAAGATTTTGACACTTAAAGAAACATATCTCAGGCCTACTCGAACAACCGCATTGTACGAGATCTAATCCCATTAGAGAGGGTGCATTATTGGCTGTATAAAGTATATATAAAAGCGAGAGTATTCTAGCGGATGTGATCTACAGCCTCTGAATTTGCCTAGTAACGAAGAATTCGTTGAGAAAGTGGTAATATTCTATGAGAAATAGTCTGTATTTCTAATTTTTTTTATTCTTTTGCGTAAAACTAAAATTTATGCAAATATTTTTCCATTGTTCATAATAATTAGAGTAATGCATATGATGCATCTTTTCTAAAAAAAATTTGTTTTTAGTGAAATTTTGCCGGGAATGGGGCTTTAATAAAGAACAGGTATAAAATACAGAATATCATCACTACACAAATATAAAACTCTATAAAGCAAACTTTACAACATTATAAAAGCAGTGCACTTCAAGGCAAGTATAACATGCTCAAATCATTCAATGTTATGACACTAGTGCAAAACATACCATGCCATTTCTTTACCTAACATATATATCAGCAGTGTAACATTCGAGTCATGGGAATAAGGGATAAGAAAATGTTATGACCAATGTAATTTCTCTTGCAAAGTGGCCAGAGGGTCGGTAAAATCCCGAAAGTGATATGAATGCTATGGCTGAAGACTGTTCAGAGCTCTATATTATTACAGTACTGTGCTGGGTAATAGTAAGAAGCGCTTCGTTCCCCTTTTGGTTGGGGCCCAATTAGGCCTACACAATATGTTAAAAAAATAGTATAAAGCAGGTCAAAAATTTGTGAAGTGAAATTTCTGGGTACTTTTTCATTCATTGAAGTGAGGACTTTTTTGGTTCTACGTATGACAAGTTAATTCAACGTGTGTCAACGTGTGTCATGCCGTTACCAAAACTCATTACAAATATTACAGAAACTGATGAGTACGCTTTTTGTAAGTGGCCCACAATAGGCCAAAATAAGTCATTTTCAGGTTTTATTGAACTTATGTGGTGATGCAATGGCGTGGATTTGTTTAAATTGTAAGTAACCTAATATTTGAAAATGAAAGATGTTGTTTAATTTTTGAAAATATAGACTCAGGACCAATTTAAATATTCACAATAAAAATTCTTCATTTTTTGGGAAAAACTTGGAACTATGGATCCTAAAAAATCTGGGAAATTCAAATTTTTCTGGGAACTTGAGAGGTCAGGAGGTGTACTATAATTTAATATTTAAAATTCTTAATATATTTATTAGTTCAGAAAGTCTTTCTGACTTCAATTGATTTTAGGGTATTTAACTAAATCAAGTCCATCATCACTTATGAAAGAATACCAGTCATTTCAGATTAAACATACTATCTACCAGGTTTCTTAAACATGAATTGGCCAATAGCAAAAATCGGTTTAACAGTAGGACAATAAACAAGGATTTGAAAATACAAACAAAAGTGAGTTTACATGCATAACTGGACCAGATAGGTCTAGACAGCATGAAGCTGAGGCCTTAATCTTCAAAAAAGTGATGTAGAAGTTAAGGTTGGCTTTTGCTCTGTTTGAAACGTATACCAGTTTAGTTTAGATTTTATTTAGAATCACTTTTATTACAGTAACACACATTCAAAATGATGGAGCATCCAAAAGTCCAAAATCAACAGGAAATTTAAAAAAAAAGAAAACAACTTAACTAAGAAAATCATTACGGAACAAAAGGTTCGGTAAATAAAGCCAAATGGCAACGTTCCATCAAACAAATTAATTATAAATAATAATAAAGAAAAAAAAAAGCAACCTAAAAATGTTGGTGGTACTTAGGTATTAATGTTCTTATTTTATCTTAAATTCCATTCTAATTGAATTTTTTTAAACTACAATATTTATCAAAGATGATTGAAAGATCTATATCAGTATATAACAGTTCATGTAAAAATATATAATGTTTAAAATCATTAGGACCACAAAACAATACACTTACAACTTTCTTACCTCTTTTGTGTATTGATGACTCTTAATTGTGTCTGGCTGTCTTGGATCGAGACCATCATCATAGCCTGCTATCGCCTGAAAATTGATATTATTATTCCACTTAATGTTGTTACTTATAATTTTTTTTTTTTTGCCAATTTGTTCCCCCAAGGAGAATGAAATACAGTATGTGTATGAAGTTGGACACTGGTACTGTTGAAGCTTTAATAAAAGCCAGTGGCTATTATTACATAAAACTCCTTATTCTAATTGGATGTTATTGTCTTCAATCCACAGATACAATAACATTCAATCAGAATTAGGAATTTCCATCGGTGTAACAATAACCACAACCAATTAATTGCTTTGTTTGATTAATTTTAGCCCAGAGCAGAGGTGCAATTAATGTCTCTGTCAAACTTAGTTTTATTTCCTAAAATACATAATTTGATAAAGCCATAAATCCTAAACATTAGGCTTGGATACTTTTGTAAATAATTGATAGTTCAGATCCCAATTATAGTTCCAACTGCTACTGTATTTGGGTGATAAAATTAAAATAATATTGGCTATGAAATACAGGTATGGCTTTTTAGTCCGGTAAACTACAAAAGAAAAACAAAAATCTAAAATAGTTTTTGATTAAAAATTTGGATCCCTGCTAGCATTACAAGATTTCATGATGTGTGTACATACCTCAAGTAGTAAGGCACAGTCATACACTTTTCTTGCCATCGGACCAACATGATCAAGGCTAAAGTCTAATGGGAGGATTCCCGTGTATGGAACTAGCCCATGGGTCGGCTTAAGCCCCACAATACCGCAACAACTGGCAGGTGTACGAATCGAGCCTCCTTGATCACCTCCAAGCGACATGTCCACTTCCCCGGTAGCTACCTATAGCATGATGTAATTACAACGTAGTGCAATGTTGCAATAATTAACAACAAAAAGAATACAGGCCTAATACAGAATGATCTTGATGACTGTCAATTTGCCTATCATTCAGATAGAATTAATGTTGAAGATGCCATTCTAATCTTAAATGACATCTATGAGCAACTTGATGGTTGAGGTGGAAATTTTGTCAAAATTGTATTCATTGACTTCAATAGGCCTCCAATACGCATGTTTTAGCACGTAAACTAATCAACCTTATATTAATAATTTTTAATAATACATTAATAACCTTTTTTTTTTAAACAAATTTTTTTTTTTCTTGTGTTTTATTTTTTTAAATTATTTTTATATGTCTTCAAGTCTTAAAGATTTTACTATTACATTATATACATGTATATATTTTATCCATTGTACTCTGCTTTATATTTTTCATACCATGGCCAAATAAATTTCCTTTTGGATAACATATTTTATGAATTTGAATTTACAGACAAATGACATTTGTTAATATGGGACCATGGAAAAGTGGTCTTTAATAGGAGGTCTTTAATTAGAGGGAGACCTGCACTAGTTTAATAAATAATAGTTTTAAATTAGAAATGTTAGTCTAAATAAGAGACAGAGATAGATGTGTTTTGTGTGTAATTTTATAGTTCTTGATTGAAAAAAATATTTAGGTTTGACTTTTAAAAATAATAGAAAATAAAAAAATGTTAGAATTTGTATTATTAATTTATATTGAAGGTAATATTGTATAGAAATCTAGGTGACTGAAGACATTGCTCAATGTGAAAGAATTCAAATATAGTACTGTACAGTGTTACACCTTTATTTTTGTAAAAATGAAAAAATAAAAAAAATATAAACTAGATTTGAACTCGTCGCTGAGGACGAGTTAGGCGATCCGCTTGTCAGGCAAAAGAAATCTCTCGGCACTTAAAAGTATGAATTAAGGGAAACTACCGTAGCCAGGATTTTCAAACAGTGCAAGACAATATCAAGTCTGCCGCGCTTTCTTTGGGATTCTGAAAAAACTGAACAAAGAAAGAGGTGGGGGACGAGTCAGAAAAACATTTATTGTGACCATGATGACGTAATCAAAGTGAAAAATGAATGGCACATTTGAAAGCAAACTGTCTCAGCTATAACATACTCAAAGGTGGGAGACGATTGATCAACAATAAGCGAGATACGTTCAAGTGAGTATAAAAATTATGACGTTATGACGTTAATAAAAATTCATTAAAAAAGAATTCAGATGGCAATATGATGATGTCACAATGTCCGATCAGCCATAATGATCTATAAAATTATATCTACAACTCATGTGCTTTCAGAATATGTAATAAAAATTGGGGGTCACCTTTCATCCTAAGGATTGATTTAAAATAGGCATGATTTTAAGCATATTTTAATTTTGATGCACGCGTACGCGCACGTTGTGACGCGCGCACAAAAAATTTAACTAGATAACATTAAACCTTGACCTTGAGTGAATGCCCACAGAATATGGGGAGAACAAAAAGAAGAATAAAGATGATCTCTGAAAATAACTATGAGGTGATCTGCTCGTGAAGCGGATCACCAAAAAGATCTCTGACAATAACAAGAAGTGATCCGCTGGTGAAGCGGATCACCAACAAGAGGTGATCCGCACTAGATGCAGATCACCAAAAACTGAAATTGTATGCGAAGCTGGTGGTTGAGGATTTCAACGATATAGTGATTGCATTTTCAGAGATCAACTGCCATTGCTAAAGGTAAGCAACTAACTGGTTTAATAAAACAGATATTTTTCTACTATGGAACTAGATGATAACTGCCACGTATCTACAATATTTTTTAAAATTTTATTTAAGGAAATTGAATATTGCCGCTACAATAACAGTATACAGCATAGTAATAGTCATAACAATGACAATAGGGAGTTTTCACAACCTTACGAAAACAACAACGAATACGGCATCTTCATCATCTTCATTTGTACCTAAAGCATTCTTAAAAATACATACATGAGCTGAATATGATAGTTGATTTATGTAAATTAAAGGCATAGACAGCCTATGTTGTGACAAATATGCTAGGGGATGGATTGACTATTATTATCGAGATGTAGCCGTATTATGGTAATCATTTTCGCAAGCTCGCGAACCCTCTCTGTTATCAATGTTTATTAATAAATTATCGCTATAAATGGCATGATGAATTGGTTACCAACACAGCACTTCCTGAACTTGAGCCTCCTGCCGTCACAGTGTTTTCAACAGGATTAAGAACAGGGCCTTTGGCTGCAGTGAAGCTTGAATCAGAATAACACCAATCTTCACAAACTGATTTTCCAGCAATTACACCACCTAAAGGGAATGAGATATTAAACAAGTTATATTTCAGAAAGTAAATTGCAGAAAGTAAATTACACCACCTAAAAGGGAATGAGATATTAAACAATTTATATTGCAGAAATTAAATTCATATGAATTCAATCAGGTAATATGTTATTTTATTCAATCAGGTGAGGTGAATCACTATTACCAGATGATGTAAACTTCTTTAATCAGGTAATGTGAATCATTTTAATCAAGTCATGTAAATCAATCAGGTGATATGAAGCAATCACGTGATATGAAGCAATTTATTTTTTATATTCGGATTGGTCTGATATTATTTCAACAATTTTAAAAATGTTATGATCTGGATGTTATGTATTTTTTATGTATTTTTTGTATCTTGCTCGTAATCATGAATTGTGAATGTTATGGTTAACTTTTGTACCGGGCAGGCCCGTAGCCAGGATTTTCGATGGGGAGGAGGGTTTTTGCGACCGAAGTGGACCTTAGGATGGGCGACTGCCTAGGGGTCCCCGCGAGGGGGATTGGCAAATCCCCCAGAAGCTCTGACAAATTAGCTTTTTGTGGGCCTTATAATGGATATCTGAAACCTATAATTCGTAATATTCTACATAAATTTTCATTCATTTGGGTATTGTTTAGGGGCATGAGGCAGGAGAACAAATAGAGAGTGGGGTCCAGGGCAGGGAGGAACTTTCACAGGCGGATGATCAATACCACGTCAGCCCTGCCATCGTTGGGGCTGAGGTACAGTAAGACAATTTATGATTATGGCACCTCCAAATGGCTGGAAATGGCACTCTCAAACAAAATTTAATGATTTTTTTTTCTCCACTTCTTTTATAATTTTAGGGAGCTCCCCACACCCCCTGATCCGCCACTGTGAAGTTGTAACTTTTTTTATGTCCTTTACATCTGTAGGTCTACAGATAACATGGATCAATCTGCAATCACTGGAGCTGATAATTTCCAACCGATTTTGTAGCACATTATTAAAAATCAACGGTTAGAAGAGCAGGCAAAAAAAAAAAAAAATGTAATGCATACTAGGCCTATAGCATTTTGCAATAATTAGGAAAGATTTTAATGAAATAATAGGTTTTAAAAAGTGGAGGGGCAGAGATCTGGAGGGGGTTTTTAAGAAAAGCCCCAGGAGGCTCCGACAAAGTAGCATTTTCAGGGTCATTAATTTGGGGTTTTTTGGGGGGGGCCTGAAGAAGTAACGTTATTATGTCCTGTACATCTGCAGGCCTACAGATAACATTGTTCATGTTATAGATCAATCTGCAGTCACCAGACACGATAAATAAATCCAACAAATTTCATACCATACTTAAAATCAACGGCTGGATGTGCTGGCAAATATATAATGCAATGCATGCTATAGCATTTTGTGATAATTAGGAACGATTTTGTGAAATAATAGGTTTTAAAAACCTTTTGGAATTTGGATCAGGTGACGTGAATCAATTCAATTAGGTGATATGAATAAATCAGTTAGGGATATGAATAAATCAGTTAACATTAAAATCAATTCAATTAGGTGATACGAATCAATTTAATTAAAAATTAATCATATTGTCAAATTCAACATCATAATTTACCTGCATCCAAGATTCTGGTTGTGACTGTGGCATCAAACTCTGGGACATAGTTTTCAGTGAGCCATGAACCAGCCATCATGGGAACCCCAGCTACAGCAATTGTATCTTTCAGCACTATTCTCTTGTCTTTTAAGATTCCTTCTTTGGCACCAATTATGTTAGTTTTCCAATACCTTAGGCAATTAAGAAAAATTAAATGTAAAAATGTATCGACTTTATTCTACTTCTGTAACTAATTTATAAGGATTTTTTATATTCTATTCAGTCAACCTTTACCTTCCGTATGTTAAAATCAGACATTTAATTTCATCTAGATTTTAGTAAGACCACCTCCCTGTTAAGACATACAAGGGGCTTAATAGAAGCGATTTCAGCAATACAGTATTGACAGCCAGTGCAGGGGTGCCGCCAGGAAGGGGCTGGGGGGCCAGGGCCCCATTGGTGAGAAGAACCATATTTCGTCGGGGAGAAAAAAATATATATGTATGTATACATATGTATTTTTTACATATTAGTAGACCCCAAAACTGATTGAAATCCCTCAATTATCATATTTTTCGGGGGCTTCGCTACCCTAGAACACTACTGAGAAATTTTAATTGATGACCGACAACACCCACTTCTTTTTGTTGTTGGGGACATCGTTCCCCAATCCCAAAAAAAGATACAGACAAGGTCTCACTCCAAATAATACCAATTTTGAGAGCAGGGTTATAATGGCCATATCAGTTGGTCAGTTCAATATAAAGATAAAAAACAGTCCTTAATTTGGGCTGAAGAAAGGTGCTCTATATTTTGAAGTGGTATCCCAGCAAACACAAAACATTCTTATAATGTTCACTAACGTTGTAGAAATGTTCAAACGTTATGAAATTAGGTTATAAGTACATACTTTGGTTCTACAACATGTATTTAACACCAAATTTAAACTGGTGTGTCTTAAAGCGAGACCAATAAAACTGAATATTTACCATGCTCTGTGAAGATTTTCATGGTCGGGTGGTCTATAACCAGGAGTCCTTGGATATTTGACCGGTAAAGTGGGTTCTGGAATAGCATCAACTATGTTAACACCTTCCAACATGCTGCCCATCACATCTTGATACTGACATGCCTCGACCTCTGAGAGGTCACAGCCAATTCGTGCACTTAACTGAAAAATTTTCTTGATGCTGGGCACCCTTACTGGTCTTGCAGAAAATATATCTTACGTAAGATTCAAGAATAATTTTTGTTATACACTGTCACTGTTTCAAGTGTAGAGAGGTTTGAAAACATACTTTAAACAAAATCGAAAAACCAGGGTTCGTCTTATGAGCGACATACAAATTTTAGATTATTAAAATCATGTTTGTCTGTTGTGTGGATCATTCATAACATGTAAATTTACTAATGCAGTGAAGCTGCTTAAAATGTATAGTAGGCCTATGAATGAACACAATTTCAAATATGGGGAAATAAGATTTTCATGAACATTATAAAACTGTAGGCCTATTTAATTGGAAGATTAGAATTGCATTTGGCTCCGTTTTAAGCTACCTGTAGCTTAATGCAGTATTAAAGTCAGAAAAGCCTATCTTAGTAGTGTAATAAAATAGGCCAATGCATTACAGTGCAGTAGCATAGGACTTTCGTGTTGTTACTGTTCCAAGTAGCGATAATATACATATTTCTCTTATTACAAAGTACAAGTTATGTTTTATAAAGGGTATAGTATAGTAAATCATGTTTTTAACACAGGAAACTCTCATATGGTAACTAAAACAATGCTAGTTCAGAGTATTACTAGTACTACAGCACTGTAATGCATATACCTATTAGTATTAAGGCCAAGTAAAAAAAAAAACATGTTTCACGTCCGGCTTTTTTTTTAAATTGAGGAAGCGGCCTTTTTTATTTTTTATTTTTTATTTTTCAAAATGGCCGCCATTCTATAGACTTGTTGACATTTCCTGTCTAGTTTTGTTCAACATATAAAATTTAGGAATCATTGTTACTGTATACAATCGGAATGTTCCCGATGTTACGTCTCAGACGTCTTCACATGAAACTATTCCATACAATCTGACATAGAGGGCCAGTATAACGGGAAATTCCAGAATTCATCGGAAATCATCGGGCGTATTCGATTGGGATTTTCGTGTTCTGCTCAACGGAAACTGCTCAACGAAGTTAACGCTCGGAATTTATCGTTCAGTTTTGTACTCAACGGGATAACATACTCAACGTATAGTCCCAATCGAATACGGCAATTGTATGCATGACAAACGCGCTCTAGTGAAGTGAACTCGAGGTTTGCCGCCTGACGCCCAGAGTTGTGTATAAGAGACAGACTCAAGGTTAGATGAACAAGGCTATGCCAATCATAGATGATGAAGTGACTGATGTGAAATAAGCACAGTGGGATTTGAACCACAACTTGACTTGAGGTGCATTGCAAATTATTCACCTTCTACTATTACTACTACTACTGTAGTTGTTAATGAGCTACACAATTACAGATGATGTGACTTATAGGCTAACTATATTTGGTCATGAATAAAGAACTACTTAATAACTGTACTGTAAATTATTGATATGGCGTTCCATACACATCTCGTGGTGGGGCAGATGTTTAGGCTTAGGCTAGGGCCACTACTAGGCCTAGCAAATTCATGCTAGTTTTCGATGTATATCCAGGCGAAATTTAAATACTTTAGTGTGTGGCTAGACCTAGGCCTGACCTTGACCTCCCCTAGCTAGGTAGCCAGGCCTAGGGCTACGCTAGGTTTTTTAGCCTAGGCTAGGCCTAGGTCTACTCCTCCTACTAGGCCTACTACTTACTAGGCCTAGCCCTACTCTATCCTAGTAGTTAGAAGGACCTGGGCACAATCCAAGTGATAAATTATAAGCCGATATAAGATAAACGGATCACTTACTAAATGCACACATTGTGTGTGTTAGCCGATCATTCGGTCGTCGCGCCTCACTGCGGTCGCGGTTTATTTCGAACAAATATAAGGAGCGCCGAAGGAGTTGCGAAAACGCAAGATTTAATATGCCCAGGCCCTATATATTATTATTATTATTATTATTTAAATTAGTTCGGTTCGTCCGTGCACTGTCGGCCGTGCCTGAGTAGACTGATATCACAGTGTAACGTTGGCGCCTGTTAGTGGGTACTGTACAAAGAAATCATCCGTAATAAAATCAAATTTCTGAAATAAGAGTATAAATAAAAATGTATTGTTTGTTCTACTTAGAAGAACACAATACCGTTGTGTAATTTAGTACATTATTAAGATTGATTGTTTTACGGAGAAGTTTTAATAGTGTTTCGTGTGGGAACGAAATGAGCACCCTCTCTTGTTAGCTGTCTCACATTTTTGTGGTTTTCATTTCGCGCTCCGATAAGACACAGCAAACTATTTTACGTAGAGAGAGAAGCGTTCGAGAATTCTGTAGTGTAATTTAGTTATTTGAGAAAGTTAACTCGGTTGTTCTATGAGTATTGAGCATTTCAACCGGTAAGTTAAACATCATTTTATTAAACTTCATTGTAAAACGGATCATAATTTATCGTAAAACATCGGTAATTAATGATTAAATAAGATCGTGAAACTGAGATTGATAGTCGCCGAGTTTCCGAATATTAGGAATTACGAATTAACAATCATTAGAATTATAGTTATGCTTAGAATTGTATCATCGTATTGTATATGATGAATCATCATGCAAGTGAAGCGTGTTTTGATTGTACATAGAAAGAAACGTTAATGATTATTAGTAATTATTAGAACTCTAATTGTTTGATTGCGTATTAATTTACTTTAATTTGTGGTACAGTATTTTAAGAGTCTAGTGCATTTTATATATGCGGAGTGATATTTGCAGTGTTATGAGGCTTATTTGGGACTCGCATTTTAAGTTAGTGTAAGTTACAGTATATTATAATCCAGTTGATCCCTGAAAGTGTTTTATCTCTAGTGGTTAGCACTTTTGACCAGAGTAACCATGGTTATACAATGTAATACAATAGAGCGTCTGTATTGCTATGATTTGAGAATCGCATTATTTATTTTTTCTTCATGAAGGTCTACGAGAGGAATACAGTAATAATATGTTTAAATTACTTTAGGTATTTTTCTTTGAGTTTCATCGATACACATGACATAATTCAAATAAATATTATCATTATTATTACTTAATAATATAAGAGAAACACTGCTATTTCCAACATTATTTTGATAATGCTTTGTTGTCATTAGGAATTGATATTTCGACATTCAGGCTGTCATCTGAGTAGAGTATATACCGAGTTGAGTTGAGCTGTAATTTGAATCTTGGATGTCAAAAAGTGTGAGTTTAAGTACTGATTATATGAGTTAAAAGTATTGAGAATTAATTAATTATAATTACGCCAATCTATATTATCGCGTTAAAAGGTTTGAGCATCTTGAGTTATGTAGTTTCTTGTATTTTGTATTCTAGGTTCGAACGACTTGTTGGGACACAATAAACTTTCAGATCAAACATAACAGCTTTGAGTTTTTGTCAGCTTGAATACCGAAACAAATAGCAACAAACAAAATTTATTTATCCTGCAAAATATTCTAAGTTGAAACTTTATTGCTTGGAAGAAATTTAATTTAACTATGCTGTAACTTATCAAGCATATAATATAATTAATTAATCCTGTATTATAATTATATGTGTACGATTAAACAAGCGTACCTATTGCAAGACGATAAATACGTTCTAGATAAAAGTGATTAATTGGTTACCGTATTTTAATAATTTAATAAATAAATCTAGGCATGAATGGAAATACATTGCTTTAAATAGCGTATCAAGCTGTCGTACTATTAAGTTGCCAAGTAACATTAATTCAGTGAGAAACGTTCCCACAAGTAGGGTCCAATGGGACTGATTGTCTTTTCTTCTGCCCTGCCCTGCTGGGGGTTCAAAGTCGGGGTCAAATGAAAATGTGTTTAGTCTGTCAAATGGTCAAAACTTAACTGGAAAATAGAAAACCAATTTGACAGACTAAACAATGTTTTTGTCATACAGTACTTCGATATATTCTTTGCAAACATTTAAAGAATAAATTATGTCGATATGATATAAGTAACATGACCTCCAAAAATATGGCCGGCACGCTAATGATATTCGGTCGAACAGTGAAATAATGGCAATGTGTGTGTTAACACTACACAAAATCGGTCTTTCATTTTCAAGTTAATTTGACGACAGACTAAACAAATTTTCTTTTTTTTTATTCACACAGTACGTAGATATATCCTTTGCGAACATTTTAATGACAAAAATTAGGTTGACACGACCCTCCGTTAAGGATGACTTTTTAAAATAACATGACCTCCGAAAATATGGTCGAAACGCTATGTTATTTCTATTGGTTACGCTTCGCTGCTCAGCACTCTTTGTCATCGATCGAAGATGTCTACCGAAGCGTGAAAAAAGGTTATAAATATAGGCCTAGTCCTAGTGATGTTAGCCCTTGTGCCTTTAACTGTATAATGGTGTGTATTTGCAATAAAAACTTAGGGCCTACCCTGTACAATATTTTTATGTCTACAATTATTATTGTTGTTATTATTTATTATAAATATTCATTTATTTATTCATTCATTCAATACTATAAAATAACCCCTAATGGGGTTAGGTCTATTGAGGCACGAATATAATCAGCAATTACCTAGTATTAATTAAGTTTATTTTAGTAGAATCTTAATGCCTTTATAATAATATGTTGTGTATTTATATTATTGAGAATCACACTAGACCAGGTCCATTTAGGTACGTTGTTTAAGCGCGTACTATATGTTAATTGAGCGTGTAACAAACAAGCGGGAAAACGATTAATAGACAAGATCAGGCGAGTAGAGAGTGAGTAATAGACTACACACTCATGGGGGCCAGGGGGAGAGCCTGTATTGAACGACGCAGGTACAAATACAATAGAGTAGAGCTCAGCTCACATATGCTTAATTGTACTCTCGATATGTGTTAGCTGGAAACAAGTTAGTCAGTTAATATTTTCTCCCAATTCATAAATAACACACACCAATGTTACACATTTATTCATGCACACCAATATTACAAATTTATTCTGGCGCATTTTCATTCAAACTACATTCAAATTCACGATTGAAAAGTTTAAAAATCACCTGTAGCTTAAATAGTCTAGCACTTTGTAACGTTTGTAAGTTGTTTATTTCTTACTAGGCTGTATATTCCTTCTTAGTAGGCTGTTTATGCTTGCATGACTCCTCATTTTATACTATCTGGCTTTTTCTACGGTCCTAAGAGTGATAGTACTATTAAATTTAACCAACCAACTGCTTAGCCTGTGGTATAGCAATCTATAATTGATTAACTTTTTGGTTGTACTTCACTACATTTGTATGCAACAACTCTAATTTTTTTGCATGACTTGCCCGAAATTAAAAATAAAAGTTGTTACGGTTAAAATTCAATACATAAAAAGTCAATGTTACTAGTTGTGAATAGGTATTTATATAATTATTGCCTGAGGAATTATAATCTATGTAATTGACGGTTCACATACTGCGTTATTGTATGATAAAAATTAAAGAAGCCCTACACATTAAATGGAATGATCTCTCGCTGAACAAACAGGTTCAGCATTATAATATCACCCTTTGTCTATAATAGAAAAGTCCACAAAAGTTTGAATAATTATTACCTTACCTCTTAATACACCTGCCTCACTAAGCATACGTACACCATGACGTGGCTTATTTATGAATAACCAGGAGTCAAACATCTGTATCGCTAAGCATATGTGTACTACTAACACTATATAAGATGAAGTGGCGTTCCTATCAAATTTTTAGTTCCTTTATTTTACTTACTGAAGATGACTGTGTGATAAAGCATAAACATGATTATTATATCTTGGTTTATCGCTTTTAAATTTGTATTCTTTATTATGTCCTGTCGATTGTTTGGATCTATTATTCATGATTTGAGTTACAACAGTTATGTTAGTAGTTCCGTGAATGCATGGATTTTTTTCTGGTAGACCAAACACCCAAACGACAAAAACAAACCAAACAATACGAAAAGTGAGTTTTTTTAACACTAGGCCTTCTATTTTGGCTTTTATTATCGTGATAAAATAACTATTTCAATGGGAATTATAAACAAATCTTATGATAATTGGCCTTAAGTAGCCCAAAACACTTTGCATGACCAATTTCAAAGTTATAGCCCCAATAACAATACTTCGGTAGTGACTATATTCGAGATAGCAACATTAAAGCGATGAAAGTTGTAAACAATAGCTAATCTATGTTAAACCGTACAATACCATAGTAATGGTATACATATAATCAAAATTATTTCGAAAGATTGATTAACGTTCCGTGAATGCATGGATTTTTTTCTGGTAGACCAAACACCCAAACGACAAAAACAAACCAAACAATACGAAAAGTGAGTTTTTTTAACACTAGGCCTTCTATTTTGGCTTTTATTATCGTGATAAAATAACTATTTCAATGGGAATTATAAACAAATCTTATGATAATTGGCCTTAAGTAGCCCAAAACACTTTGCATGACCAATTTCAAAGTTATAGCCCCAATAACAATACTTCGGTAGTGACTATATTCGAGATAGCAACATTAAAGCGATGAAAGTTGTAAACAATAGCTAATCTATGTTAAACCGTACAATACCATAGTAATGGTATACATATAATCAAAATTATTTCGAAAGATTGATTAACGTTCCGTGAATGCATGGATTTTTTTCTGGTAGACCAAACACCCAAACGACAAAAACAAACCAAACAATACGAAAAGTGAGTTTTTTTAACACTAGGCCTTCTATTTTGGCTTTTATTATCGTGATAAAATAACTATTTCAATGGGAATTATAAACAAATCTTATGATAATTGGCCTTAAGTAGCCCAAAACACTTTGCATGACCAATTTCAAAGTTATAGCCCCAATAACAATACTTCGGTAGTGACTATATTCGAGATAGCAACATTAAAGCGATGAAAGTTGTAAACAATAGCTAATCTATGTTAAACCGTACAATACCATAGTAATGGTATACATATAATCAAAATTATTTCGAAAGATTGATTAACGTTCCGTGAATGCATGGATTTTTTTCTGGTAGACCAAACACCCAAACGACAAAAACAAACCAAACAATACGAAAAGTGAGTTTTTTTAACACTAGGCCTTCTATTTTGGCTTTTATTATCGTGATAAAATAACTATTTCAATGGGAATTATAAACAAATCTTATGATAATTGGCCTTAAGTAGCCCAAAACACTTTGCATGACCAATTTCAAAGTTATAGCCCCAATAACAATACTTCGGTAGTGACTATATTCGAGATAGCAACATTAAAGCGATGAAAGTTGTAAACAATAGCTAATCTATGTTAAACCGTACAATACCATAGTAATGGTATACATATAATCAAAATTATTTCGAAAGATTGATTAACGTTCCGTGAATGCATGGATTTTTTTCTGGTAGACCAAACACCCAAACGACAAAAACAAACCAAACAATACGAAAAGTGAGTTTTTTTAACACTAGGCCTTCTATTTTGGCTTTTATTATCGTGATAAAATAACTATTTCAATGGGAATTATAAACAAATCTTATGATAATTGGCCTTAAGTAGCCCAAAACACTTTGCATGACCAATTTCAAAGTTATAGCCCCAATAACAATACTTCGGTAGTGACTATATTCGAGATAGCAACATTAAAGCGATGAAAGTTGTAAACAATAGCTAATCTATGTTAAACCGTACAATACCATAGTAATGGTATACATATAATCAAAATTATTTCGAAAGATTGATTAACGTTCCGTGAATGCATGGATTTTTTTCTGGTAGACCAAACACCCAAACGACAAAAACAAACCAAACAATACGAAAAGTGAGTTTTTTTAACACTAGGCCTTCTATTTTGGCTTTTATTATCGTGATAAAATAACTATTTCAATGGGAATTATAAACAAATCTTATGATAATTGGCCTTAAGTAGCCCAAAACACTTTGCATGACCAATTTCAAAGTTATGGCCCCAATAATAATATTTCGGTAGAGACTACATTTGAGATGACAACATTAAAACGATAAAAGTTGTAAACAATAGCTAATCTATGTTAAACCGTACAATATCATATTAATTTTATACATATAATCAGAATTATTTCGAAAAATTGTTTAACGTTCCGTGAATGCATCCGTTGGATACATGGAATTATTTCTGGTAGACCAAACACCCAAACAACAAAAACAAACAAAACAATACGAAAAGCGAGATTTTTTTATAGGCCTTCTATTTTGGCTTTTATTATCGTGATAAACATAATTATTTCAATGGGAATTGTAAACAAATCCTATGATAATTGGCCTTAAGTAGCCCAAAACACTTTGCATGACCAATTTCTAAGTTAGCCCCAATAACAGTACTTCGATAGTGACTATATTCGAGATAACAAAAGTAGAACGATAAAAGCTGTAAACAATATATCTAATCTATACCTTTAAACACCATACAAACCAAAAGAAATATATTAAAATTTACACCGTTATACATATAAATATATACATAAATATATATAATATATATACAGTATAAAAAATGAGCAAGTAGAGACTCTGAACTAGATCTCAGAGACCTCTTAGGAATGTAAGGATGAATGATATATAAGAATTTTACAATACTTTATGTCGTGATTTATATATGATATAAAAACAAAGCAAAACAATACATAAAGCTAGTTATTCCAGGGAGCAGATATCTGTATCGGGTCATTTACATTATTAATTAACGACATAAGACTGGTATGGCTGGTGGGTAGATTGAGCTATATGGCCACCAAAATAAAGATACAACTTTACTGTAGAGCGAAATAGACGTTACAACACGAACTTGATTAAACGGCATAGCATGATCCGTAAAGAACAGAGGCATTTTAATAAACGTGTCTATGCCACGTCGTTTTGGTCAACTAAATCCACCTACCAAACGTTCAATTGGCTGTTGACCACGATACTGCATTGAATGCAAACTTTTCTACATTATTATGATACAAAACATTGTCACCTGTAAATTCAAGAATCTTGATCATAAGAGGTGACGATAACAGTCAGATCTTGTCGTTGCAAAACGTTTAAAAAAGAAAGCGACTCCCTTATGTACAACAATTTCTGTCGATTAATCAATGAGTTTATAATTTAAGGTTGCATATCACAACGTAACTGTGAATGTCATTTCCAGTCTATTTGTACTTTTAACAATGATAGTATTTTGTTATACATTAATATATCTATATTTCTTTAATATATCTAGTACCCCAATTTGAAAACCGTATAAAATTATTAAATTGTGACAGTAGCATTGTGTTTACAAACTAGTACTTATATTGGCATCATATTTTTAATCTAAAACATGCTAAAATGAAGAACGTTTATAATAATATCACGTAATATCTGTACAACTAAAAACCCACAAAAACCAAATTCTGTGAAGAATATCCTCATTTCATGTATCACATTAGGATTTAGATTTCTAATTATCAGGATACCTTTTTTAAACTTTCTTTTGCATCAATCTAGTTTGATATATCCTGTTTAAGTGTTATCTAAAATTTCAATTCTCATATTTAAAAGTAAATATATAATGATGATAGTATACTATAACTAACGGTAGCGTTATACAAACTTTGACTAAATCTCTAAATAAAAAAATAAAATAAAAAAAAACGTATGTAAGAAGTAAACTCTGTAGATAATGTTTCGATAACTATACTCACCATGGACCATGGTAGATGAACTAATGAAACGTTTGTTTTCGTGTTAGCAATCGATTGTGTCGCATATGCCACCAATCGAAGTAGCCTTTACATGGGGATGGAAGTAATTAATTTGGATATTGAATTGACCTAAAAAGTGTCATCGACACTTACATTTGGCTATTTGTCTTAGTAGACAAATTAGTGCTCTGATTAGAAACGTTCCGTAATGGAATACTATGTTCTTTAACCTTTCCCTTGCTGCTCGTATCAGTAGCGTATTTTACTCTACTTGCTCTGTCACCTCTCTTGCAGCATCTCTTCCATTCATCGCGAATTTCTTTCTGTCGTACGCAGAACAGAACAAAGATAAAGAGGCCTTGGAGCGAGTTGAAAAAGCAGAATAAGACCTGGAACACATATCGTGCAGACGAATCGGAACCAATTGCAAGGAATCCAAAAACCCAAGTTAGGCCGAGCAGAACAGAAACAGCGACGGCGTTCTGAAAACGTTTGATAAGTAGCTCCCTCTTTGGCTTGATAGCTTTTCGCCCACAAATAAGTGTACGCATAACTACGGTGAATACAATGAAATTAAACAACAGAAGGACACCAATCACAGAAATCAGACCGAAATTTCGAACATTTCCCGATCGAATAAAACAGCTGAAATACAACATTCACATAATTATTACTGTCTCTTATACACATCTAACAAGAGGAGCACCTAAAACAGTGAAACGGTATAAATAATGAAAAGAAACTATTATACGGTATTTAAAACAAATACGCTTTTGAGTTTAAGAGTCTGAAGTACATGGCCATTGTGTTACAAAGAAAGCGTATTCATTTAATTTTTAATTAGTTATTTTCTTTTTAACCATAAATAGTACCGTTTACATATTAATTGTCACATATTTAAATATCATAATTTTAAATGTTTACATTTAATATTATGAAAATATAATTATAATTAGTTAAAATACAATCTTTTGACTAATTCTACAGTCTTTTTAAGCTTAGATGAACAGGCAGCACTAGATATTGTTCTCTGAGCAGCTTAGTAAATAATAAATGAACTGCATTAGGAATTCCAGTTGAAGTAATTGTAAAATAATCGGAAGGTTATTGCAAGCTGAAGACTTCAATGCACTTGTTCGAAAAACTCGTGTCAGAAACGCAAGTCTATCGGTTTTCTTGGGTTGACAAAAACAGTAAGAAAACAAAATCATACATATAATTATTTTATAGAAAATGGGCTTCTCTAAGCAGAATGAGTAAATATTTAACCAGTGGTTTTTTTCTCTGAGATTTGTCAATGGAATTGATATTTGGATTCTAAAATAGAAACCACCAGGACACTCCATAAAACTGGTCTCACAAAAGATCAAATAACTCGAAAAATGCCATTGAGTAACCTTGTGTTTAATTATTTTATTTATAGAGCTTTTTTTTTAGTGCCTTAGAGGTAACTTTATTAATAATAGCACACCAGGTAAATATAGACAAAATATTAACAGCGAAGTACTTTTGCGAAGAAGTAAGGTGAAGCCAAGTTTCATGTATAATTACAGTCTGCTCATTAGATCATTTGATACTCATTGATGGGTTTCAAAGACATTTAACTTTCTGATACCATCAACAAAGTCATGGTCGATCTTAAATGGCTTCTTCTAAGGGAGGCAATATTAAACTATACAAGAATGTGTTGAAGCCTTATACAGAGAAAAACTAAAGAAATCATATCTGTACAGTTTCACAAGAAGGAAGTGGTCACCCGGTCATATGCAGAGTACCAATCGAGGGAAACCACAGCGGAAAACTCTTCAAGAATTGCAGACCTTATAATAATTAGTGCATGAAGGGCTATTAATAGCCCGTGCTAAACACCAATAGTCCATTATAAACTTTCAAATTAGTTACCTATCTATGGGGTGCTTATAAATGCTGATGTATCAATATTAATATTAGTGGGCTTAATATATAGCTATTGGTTTTGATCTACAACTCATAAGACCAAAAAGTCTATTGCTGTTGGCGTCACATTTATTTAAAATCTTCTTGAAAAAAAAAATGTCCTAAATATCGTTTTATCCGAAAAAAAAAAAAAAAAAAAAAAAAAAAATGCGCATTTTGTTTTATATGATTTTTAGCTCATTTTTCGGATTTATAAAGCTTATTCTACATTCTAGACAACTAGTATTTCTACAGTAATACAATATTCTACAGTACAAGATTTCTTCTTTTTGTGTCGTTACAAATGTTTCTATTCGACCTTTGGTATGTGAGTGTCAAATTGTAATGAATATCTGCAAATCTTAACGCTTTATTTATAAAAAAAAAATGTCCAATTTCTACAACAAGCAATATTATAGTAGGATCAAGTACTTGTGGAAAATATTACTCTATGGTTAAACTTATATTGCTCCGAAAGAAACAAAAAAAAAGTTAAAAGCCAAAAGAAACATTGACTTCTTGCAACTCCTCGCATCGTATCACAAAGAACAACCTTACAAAAGTCCAGACAAAACTATCTATAAATTCAACGACAAAGACTTCGAATTCACAGTATAGTTCAACCAATATATTCAAAGGTCTATTTTGCAGGATTCAATATCCCAGTGCGGAAATTCAATGATGGAAAACAGTAAAGATATTAAGCTCGTAACTTTTGAAGTAATTGTGAATAAACTATAATAATATCTGACAAAAAAAAATGAATTAATGCTGTGACCATCATAGTTGCTTAAAAAGAATTATTTCCAGCGTAATAAAAGAAACTCCTAATATTAATTATTATTATTATTATTATTATTATTATTATTATTATTATTATTATTATTATTATTATTATTATTATTATTCAAACATAATATTTACCATATCCCAGCACGCATACTTTCAGCATGAAATACCGAATACCATCGTAAAAGACCCTCACAAACATGAGGTACATATTTATAGCCTCAATTGACATCCAGAAGACTGAGGCCAGTGCAAAATAATGGATCAGGGCGGCAACGACGGTGCACCTATTCTTAGAAGTTGTCTTTTCAATCCCAATCGCAAACACAAGGTACAGAAAAAATAACGATATTGATAGGTTTATAAGTATTTTCTTAGGCCTCTTGGTTCGAAATTGCCTACAATAAAAAAAAATCGATTTAATCCTGATAATATACATTTGTATTTGTAGCACTGTTTTTTATCTTGAATAATATAAAACTAAATACATTGTTAACCACAATAATGAATTATATGTTTAACGCTGTATCTGTCCCTTTACTTACAAACAGCCTAGTGACATTATACTTACCTAAAAAAGAGGTAAGTGAAAATCGTAATTGCTAAACAGACAATAGACACGATACATCCGATCAAGCTAATGATAGTCAAAACTTTGTCGACTTTGGGTTCATAATAGTCCTATAATAATAACAACATCTTTATCAGGATCACCTTTATCATTTTACACAAAAATCAAAACAATATACTAATGTGTACTGTTATTCAGAGAATAATACTTGTAAATACCTTAACAATATAAGTGTTTAATAACCAAAAATATACTCTATAATGAAAACAAGTAAGTCAATAGCATACTACACAGCTATAATTAATCATTTTTCTTACTTGGCTAAAGAAACCACAATTAAAAAATATATACATGTTTTATGCTTACAACAAGAATGGCGAAGTTCGTAAGGTGATCACATAAGCATATCGCACGGTCATCTGCTGTTCCGTTATATGTACAGCTTTCATTCGACCAATCACCCACGCCATTATCAAAAGAAAAATCCCAAAAGACACATTCAGTGTTTGTAATAGTTTCCTATTAATCAAGTATTTTAAATTAAAAAAGATGTTAAAATAGTGTTAAAAGGTTTGCTTGGCGAAGCAATAACATATTAAAATGTTTTCTAAAAATTTAATACACATTATACAATAACAATAAATCGAAATTTATATTCCTAGCTACAGTACTTACTAAACGGGGAAGAAATGCCAGTTTTATAGGATTTACTAATTCACCAATCCTCACGGAATCTATCGAAGCTGAAATAACATGGCTGCCAACTTGCCGCTTAAGGTTCTTCTCTGATTCGTTAGCCAGTTTGTCTGAAATAAACAGTGAAGTATTCTGGTACACAGTGAAATACACTCGAATATCATCCTCTCCCGTCTGATGCTGGCTTACAGAGATAATATCAGGTGGAAGACTAATAGAGGCTGCAATCTTGTCAATAGGAAAGGTCAACTCAAAAAATGTTTTTATGGATTTCGGCTCAAAATATTCATCAGCAGAATCACTATCTCCGAATTCTACATACGAAAGACCCTTTTCCAGAGCACCTGAGCTCACTGATAACGTCATAACGCTAACATGAGGTAATACAGCAGTGAAATTCATGTCTGCTGCTGCTACAGTTGCAAGTTGTTGCTCTAATGACACCACAAACGAGGATGCTGTTTCTCTCATTGAAAACTCTGTTCCTAGTTCAATAGATTTAATTACGTTGTTGACAATTTCGACCACGTCGAAAGTCACCTGCAAATTGTAACAAACTAATGATATAAATGTTAAAAGAATTTGTTTTTTAAGTCAATCTGCTGTTTTAAAAGTGCAAGTGTTACACACACATATTATGTTCAGTGTACAATGCGATTTGTATATATAATTTAACAGTTAACGGCTATCTTGATATATATATATATACATATATATACATATACATATATACATATATATATACATATATACATATATACATACATACATATATACATATATACATACATACATATATACATATATACATACATACATACATACATTAGCGGCTGCAGCGTCAGTGTCAGTGATAACCAAAACAAGAAAATAGCAAACAAAATTAAAATGATGATGATTTAAAAAAAATAAAAACATTTAGTTCCAAATATGAATAAATTAGACAATAAAATAGATTGTAAAATACATGAAACGATATATGACAATTTAAACATTAGCGTAACAGGTTTGGTGCAGCGATTTCCATTCAGGTTCTGATCCTTGCTGTCGGGAGTTCAAACCACATGCTGACAGTTTTCGGCAGGACATGAATGGTTGGTCCAGCGTGCACTCAATGGCATAATGATGGGGTCGGAGGCCCTGTGTATTTCTAAAACTGGGGGAACTTTTGGGTTCCCGGTCACCAATCCCACCGTGGGATTTTAGATATGCATTGTTATTCCTAATGATTTTAACGACGAATAAATGATCCAGGAAATTTAGGCCAAGGAGGGACTTCACATGTAGAGAGTCTATACCACCTCAGACCCACCATGGTTAGGGTTAAGGTAAGAAAATTTATGAATATGGCACCTTTAGTTGGCCGTAAATGGTACGGGCATAAACATAATTTTTTTTTTTTATTTCCAGTTAAAAAATATTTTGAAAAATTTAGTGGGACCCTGGGCTTTTTCCTCTCCCCATTTTTTAATCGGCCACTGGATATAATGTGATATGTCCTACAATCGATTTCAGACATATTATGCTGTTGCCCTTGTGGGGCTGAGAGATAAGAAAATGTATTATTATGGCACGTCTAGATGGCCAGAAATTTCACTCACAGACTTAAAATTGACAAATTTGGTAGGGTCCACTGGCCGACTGGGGGAGGGGGGGGGCTGTCGGGCACACGGGGCCCGCCCCTTTAATCGTTATAATATGGTATATGCCCTACAGTCGATTTCAGAGACATTTATTTATGGTGTTATTTATCAACAAAGTCCTTTTCGGTCAGGGTGCTAGATCGAGAAACAATGGGTAGAATTCGGGAGCCCTGTAAACCGCCGCATGAGAGCGCATAGCGTTACGTCACTGCGTGCACTGCTGACGGTTGTAAAGTGGCTCACGCTATGCGAGTAAAATGGCTTATAAATGAAATAAATATTGTGACCACCTGTTATCAATATTAATGGTAATATCAGGTCTAATACTAAGATAAATAAAATATTCGGTTCATATTAAACTAAAAAAAAAGTGTTTAGAAAAATATTATTGTCTGTAAAACTTCTTGTGTTTAGTTTTTAGCGTGTATTTTTACAATTTTTTTGTGAACATGGTTGTGAGTAGTTTTTTGAATGAAAGAATATTATCGACTAGGTGTAATTCGACCCAAGCTCACAAAAGGGCTGTAAAATCGTCCTCTGGTCAAAATGAGTTTTTCATTTTCATAGATCATGTCATTTACTTTAAAATGACAGTTAAATGAACTCAATCGGGTGTCTGGAAGCAAAGCTATGACCGTTTGAATAATTGTCATCTTATCAACTTTCTTAAATCAAGTTTTGAGAGAAATGCTTTTGTTTACGGCAGGTTTCTATTCATTTGTCACTACCTCCCATCCGAAATTGGCTAAATTTTTTCTCTTACAGTTGGAATTTCATGAATAGTAAGATTATTTGTTATACTTTATTTATTAAACAAAACCCAATTCACACACAATTCACGTTCTACGCCCTATTCTATGTATTGAGGCTTGTTTCTCAATACAGTGCAGTGCGAGTTTACAGCCCTTTTGTGAGCTTGGGTCACAATTATTAAACTAATTTTTCCAGATATGCACTATTCTTGATAAGATAACAGTGAAATAGGTACGGTTTGCTGGCTCTTTATAATTATACATTTAGGAAAACATTTTGCAGGTTTTTCCTCTTAAAATTAAGGTCCCAGTTAAGCTATAAAGCAAAGCCTTTTTAGAATCGTTATAACCTGTAACGGCTTCTAATTACTGAATTTTAGAGATTTACATTTCTGTTATTCTTTAGGACTTGACAGCACTAGATGTTGAATATAACGTTACGAAACTTGTAGATGACAACACACAATTGTACACTAGGTAGATGTGGTCTGAACCTTGCTCAACTGTGTAGATAATGTTGTTACAAAAGATGCCAAAAATTGAAATTACACAAAATATATTGACAAATCCATTATAAATGAATTCTCCCTCATAATGATTACATACTCGAGTATATAAAATTAGAAGGCACGAG
Organism: Anneissia japonica; assembly: GCF_011630105.1. NCBI lineage: Eukaryota > Metazoa > Echinodermata > Crinoidea > Comatulida > Comatulidae > Anneissia > Anneissia japonica. Next base: position 309,218 of record NW_022695194.1, on the reverse strand, counting down.
GAGATTTTAGACGACACCATAGAGGCACAGCTAATACACATCAGTGAACTATTCGAAATATCTTAATCCTTCCTAAGGACATACACAACCGGGACAATACGTACAAATGTGTCTACCAAATAAAGTGTATTTTACTCGTTTACTATGTAGTCAGAAAATGTGAGTCTATTAAAATACAGTATGCAGACATCATTACGAGCATAGATGTTAGCTTATTAAAATATCAATGTATACATTAGAAAATGTAAGTCAGAAAGTATAAGATGTATATCATTTATTTGAGAACCCATTAAACCCAAGACCACCACCTCAACCTAGGAGAGCGCTTCTCCAACCCGACAATTTACTGAAATCTAGAGACGATAGAGCCTGAAAAAGCAATTATATTAGAACGGCTAACATTCTGATCAACTGTAATTTAAAATTTGAAATTATATTTCATTCGGTATATGTAAACTCCCAATCCATTGTAGGCACAAATATGTGTACCACTATTGCATATATAATTCAATTAACACTTTCCTAAGTCAGATGCGACAATGTAAGCGGAAAGTTATTATGGCGTGATTATATCAATTATAACTAAAAGAAAAAAATAAATAGTCAATGTAAAATGTAGCTAAAGTGTCGCACATTTTTTAACAGTAAAGCTAGAAACCTTAAGTAGCAGCAACCAACTAAACGGCTGTATATTAAAAATTACAGATACTGTTGAAATGTTTCGTTGAATAAATTATTTTAGTTCAATAAAAAGAATGTTACCGATTCGTCTGAGATTTTAAGTGCAACGATATCTTCTAAAATGTCCGATGCAATCATAATGGAATCTTTATCCAGATTAGTAGCAGTAGTAGTAATTGCAAGTGCATCGGCGACAGCTGCAACATTGTTTTCAGTAACCTCTACCTAGAATAGTGTAAAGTCGTTGTAATTGAAACATTACAAGTATATATCATGTATCGCTTACGTGCGGTGGATTGAAATTTTCTAAATATTTATTCAAATAAAATATTATTACTTTCCAAAACTTTCTTATCGAATATAAATTGTAAGTTTATTACTTCATTTATATTTTGAATTTGTCTTGATATGTTTCCCATGCCACAGTCCAAAGGTTTAATTTGACTCCATCTAGCTCCTGATACAAAATCTCCTCCACAGTTACGTGTTGCCAAACTAACTGTAATACCTATAAAATACAAAATTTACTGTCTAAAGCAAGTAATCAATAAATCCTGCAAACAGGGCAAATATAAATTAAATACAATATATTTATTTTGTTTACCCTAAATTAAAGACCCCACTTAGACGTGTTAAGCAGTTGTTTCTTATAGAATTGTCTTCAGAAAATACCATAATTATCGCATGGATTACCTCAATTTTTGCTAGTACTGATTATTTTTATGTTAACCATCATGGTTGTCAGCATTGTTAACTATTTGCCATCGTCGATGTCACTTTGTTGTAATTTTATCAAATCTTAATTTTTCAAAATAGCAATAAAACAGGGTTGTTCTGCAACGGAATACAATTTTAGAATTGTTCTTACTTTTTTGTAGGAATGCGTAGAATAAGACCCACTAAAGTCTGTAAAACTGTATGATTCCAGGCTCGAAAATCACTCGCTCTAGGGAATTAGTTTCTAGTCATTGAAGACCTAAGAATAGCTAAGATTTATCACAAACCTTGGTCTGAGAAGAGAGGGCAAGTTTGCATAGATTCTGCAGTTGTACCAAGCAAAGTATCTGTGAAACTATACAGAATTCCGTCTTGGAACACATCCTCTCCAACACAGATCGCTATAGAAATAATATTAGAAAATAGGTGAATAAATAAAAAACAGTAAGATTTATATCATTATTTGACTACTAAAATGTGACTGACAAAATATGCACTCGAATTAATCATCTCATGAAAATAAACGTACATATACTCATGACAACAATACTGCTAGGGTCAGTTTCGTATTCTGGTAATGATAATAAAGAGTCGTTTATCAACACATTAATAGCTGATACATTTTGAAGTTGGTCTGTAAAATACAGCTCCATTTCTGTAGTGACACTTCCAGACTCTATACTTGAGACGAACATTCTGAACGGGATAAGTAATTCACCTTCCAACTGAAAATATAAGGGTAAGCTACATTGAATATCAAAGCATGCAAAATTACATAATTCAAAGTTGTCTGGAATGGCGAAGTATTGTATACAATTCATCTCTTAATTTTATTCATTTCTATACAACAAACTTATTCACCTGTCTTGTATTCACACGTGTCTTGTCGGGCTCTAATATAAGTCCTTTTTTGCCCATCATAACTTATTAAATACAATTGCATAGGCTTAAATTCATTATTTAAAAAAATATTGGTTAAGGAAAAATTCTTACTGGAACTTGTAAGAAGGGTTTTATGTGAATTTGCAATACTTCTTCATTAGGAAGGCATCGACGTCTGTCCTGAAGTTATTAATAGTGGGAGCATTTACAGCCGAATTTTGAAGAATATTCCATGTATTTACTCTGTTTGTAAAACATTATTCTCGTGTGTTACGGCATATTTTTTTCTGAATCATTACATTGTGACTTCGTAGGTTTATACTTGATTCCTTCACGGAGATCAGTGAATGATTGTATAGTATATGATCGAGACCGTGCATAATCTTGAAAGCTTGTAAAATGTCCACAGGTAGACGTCGAAAGGCAAAAGTTGGCAAACTTAACTTTGTATGTTGGGTTTCATAAATAAGCTGGGTACTAGATGAAATAATTTTTCAATTCTCCAAAATTGGCTCCAAACACAGTTTGTATATTCTTACAAGTGCTTAGGAAAGAGGTGTGAACATTTCTTCAAAAATATAATTTGATGAGATCAACATTCCTTTTTGCATAATTGACAGCTACTCCTACATTTTAACTAAAACTTCAAGCTATGATCGAAGATCATGCAAATGTTTTTTTTTTAATTTCCAACAATTAAATTTTGTCTGTTGTCTGTTTCCCACTCCTCATACTGTAGGTAGGTAACAGTTATCATACTGCGTGCCACAGTGAATTACACCATATATATATATATATATATATATATGTATATATATATATATTAAATTGCCAGACAACGGACCATTTGCTAAGACTATCCAGAATTTTTTGTGAAGTTTCTCAATCATTAACCACCCATATAAGGCCGGTTTTTTTTTCTTAATTTCCAACAATAAAATTTTGTCTGTTCCCCAGTCCTCATGCTGTAGGTAGGTGACAGTTATCATGCTGCGTGCCACAGTGAATTACACCATATTTATATATATTAAATTGCCAGACAACAGACCATTTGCTAAGACTATCCAGATTTTGTTGTGAAGTTTCTGAATCATTAACCACTCATAGGGCCGGTAAATACCTTTGTATCATCAGTAAACATCTTTAGATTCACATTGTGCATTCATATGCTGTGTATTGGCTAGGCCTAATTTATGGCTCTGTATCATATTACTATGATCCCTTTCCAGCTTAATTTTGGCTTTCTATGTTTACATTTCACTTCCTTTGCAATAGTCTACCAAGTTTTAAATACCATTCTGTTATTTCCCTACAGTGCATAATCAAAACAATTAACATTATGCAGTACCAATTTGTGATAATTTTATGGTGCAAAATGTAATAACTTAGAGCTTTTATCTGTTGCCTGGTTTGCTTGAATCCTCTTGTGACAATGAATTTATGACCACCCAAAATGAAAGTTATCCATTGCATCCTTTTTAGTTCCTATGCATGTAATGCAATAGGAACTATTGTAATCACTCTTGCTATTTCCTATGTTTTTTATTGTGTGTAGTGTGTATGTGTGTGTGTAGACATTTATGCAAATGCGCATGCGTCAAAGAAAAGTTTTCCGACATTTCGTTTTACATCGCGATGCGAAGATTGTTGTGAAGTTTCTGCAGAGTTCAGTCAGGGCTCACGCTAACCGACCGGAATGTCGGCATGGATGAAACTATTTTGGTTTTACTATATCCCCGACAGTTGCTGTAGGCATAGGTACTGTCTCTTATACACATCTAGATGTGTATAAGAGACAGGTGCGGGATAATGTCCAGGGAATGCGTGTAAAGGAAGATGTCGTTGACTATGCTCGCTTCAAATGGCCGCTCCTATTTTCAAGATTCTATGAAGCCTATAAATTCTCTGGACCAAGTCTGCCAAAGAATGATGTGATCGTTGCAGTTAACTGGACAGGGGTGTATGTGGTGGATGATCTGGAACAGGTGTTACTGGAGCTGTCTTTCCCTGAGATAACACAGGTTTCTAGTAGCAGGTAATATAGAGTGAATTTTATATAGATTTGCATAGACTATCAAAAACACATGAAATAACAGGTTTGTAGACCATTTCCGGAACTAAGATTTCGTGAGACGGTTAATTAGATATTTAGCTGTTGAAGAAGAAAAGTAATTCGATTTTTAGGCCATTTTTTGAGATCTCATATCCTATAGGTTGTTTACGCAAGGCTGGCCTGTGTGACAACTTAGCCATTTTGCCATAACATGCCTCCAATATGCCTGAAACTTTTTTTTAAATTTTAAGGATTTATCTGGATACAGCCCGGAGGTTTAAATTCTAGCAGCAATTATGCCATGTAAGTTCTTAATGATTTCTGCTTGATTTTTCAGAACGGGTAAACTTCATGGTCAGAGTTTCACTCTGTTAACAGTCAAGGGCGATGAATTTACATTCACCTCATCAAATGCTGAGGACATCCGAGACCTCATTGTGGGATTCCTTGAGGGACTGAAGAAAAAGTCTCGTTTTGTTGTCTCTTTGCAGGACAACCCCAGTCAAGGTTTGTCTGATTCTTCATTCAGTAGCTAATTTGAACTCCTAGGATCTGCATTATGGCAATTATTTGAATTCTTCTAATGACTAGAA
>NW_022695194.1:287205-302594 GCF_011630105.1 Anneissia japonica | reverse complement strand
AAACATAATATAATAAGGTGAAATGAAATAAACAAAGTACAATATAGGCCAAATTGATATTTTGAGAACGAAACACTAAAATTGATAACGAGAAAGTTAGCAAATCGAGATTTGTAGGCCCTGTACTACAGGACTAGACTATTGTTTAAATCCAACGGTGAAAATTGTTCTCGAATCTCGCCAGGTAATTTTAATGAGGATACCAGACAGGAAGTGAGAAATGTTAACATATCGCAGTCGCAAAGAAAAATTCAACTTGACGTAACATACGTAACATGCATGTGACGACGTTAGAAGAGGCTTTGCCGTTCGAGCTTGAAAAATTCAACTTATCGTAAGAATCGTAACCGGCTTATTTTGTCTGCGGCCCAGCACGATCAAGACGCGGCTGTTTTTGTCCAACTTAACTCATAACAGTCGTAAGAATCGTATGAATCGTAAGAAATTCTGAACTTTACGTCGACAGGAAACCAGGCTTAAAGTGTCGCACATTTTAACAGTAAAGCTAGAAACCTTAAGTAGCAGCAACCAACTAAACGGCTGTATATTAAAAATTACAGATACTGTTCAAATGTTTCGTTGAATAAATTATTTTAGTTCAATAAAAAGAATGTTACCGATTCGTCTGAGCTTTTAAGTTCAACGATATCTTCTAAAATGTCCGATACGATCATAATGGCATCTTTATCCAGATTAGTAGCATTGTTTGTAGTAATTGCAAGTGCATCGGCGACAGCTGCAACGTTGTTTTTAGTAACCTCTATCTAGAATAGTGTAAAGTCGTTGTAATTGAAACATTACAAGTATATCATGTATCGCTTACGTGCGGTGGATTGAAATTTTCTAAATATTTATTCAAATAAAATATTATTACTTTCAAAAACTTTCTTATCGAACATAAATTGTAAGTTTATTACTTCATTTATATTTTGAATTTGTCTTGATGTGTTTCCCATTCCACAGTCCAAAGGTTTAATGTGACTCCATCTAGCACCCGATACAAAATCTCCTCCACAGTAACGTGTTGCTAAACTAACTGTAATACCTATAAAATACAAAATTTACTGTCTAAAGCAAGTAATCAATAAATCCTGCAAACAGGGCAAATATAAATTAAATACAATATATTTATTTTGTTTACCCTAAATTAAAGACCCCACTTAGACGTGTTAAGCAGTTGTTTCTTCTAGAATTGTCTTCAGAAAATACCATATCGTATGGATTACCTCAATTTGTGCTAGTACTGATTATTTTTATCTTAACCATTATGGTTGTCATCATTGTTAACTATTTGCCATCGTCGTCGTCACTTTGTTGTAATTTTATCAAATCTTAATTTTTCAAAATAGCAATAAAACAGGATTGTTCTGCAACAGAATACAATTTTAGACTTTTTCTTACTTACTTTTTTTTGTAGGAATGCGTAGAATAAGACCCACTAAAGTCTGTAAAACTGTATGATTCCAGGCCCGAAAATCACTCGCTCTAGACAATTAGTTTCTAGTCATTGAAGACCTAAGAATAGCTAAGATTTATCACAAACCTTGGTCTGAGAAGAGAGGGCAAGTTTGCATAGATTCTGCAGTTGTGCCAAGCAAAGTATCTAGGAAACTATACAGAATTCCGTCTTGGAACACATCCTCTCCAACACAGATCGCTATAGAAATAATATTAGAAAATAGGTGATTAAATAAAAAAAAACAGTAAGATTTATATCATTATTCGACTACTAAAATGTGACTGACAAAATATGCACTCAAATTAATCATCTCATGAAAATAAACGTACATATACTCATGACAACAATACTGCTAGGGTCAGTTTCGTATTCTGGTAATGATAATAAAGAGTCGTTTATCATCACATTAATAGCTGATACATTTTGAAGTTGGTCTGTGAAATACAGCTCCATTTCTGTAATGACACTTCCAGACTCTATACTTGAGACGAACATTCTGAACGGGATAACTAATTCACCTTCCAACTGAAAATATAAGGGTAAGCTACATTGAATATCAAAGCATGCAAAAGTACCTAATTCAAAGTTGTCTGGAATGGCGAAGTATTGTATACAATACATCTCTTAATTTTATTCATTTCTATACAACAAACTTATCCACCTGTCTTGTATTCACATGTGTCTTGTCGGGCCCTAATATAAGTCCTTTTTTGCCCATCATAACTTATTAAACACAATTGCATAGGCTTAAATTCATTATTTAAAAAAATATTGGTTAAGGAAAAATTCTTACTGGAACTTGTAAGAAGGATTATATGTGAATTTGCAACACTTCTTCATTAGGAAGGCACGACGTCTGTCCTGAAGTTATTAATAGTGGGAGCATTTTCAGCCGAATTTTAAAGAATATTCCATGTATTTACTCTGTTTATAAAACATTATTCTAGTGTGTTACGGCATATTTTTTTCTGAATCATTACATTGTGACTTCGTAGGATTATACTTGATTCATTCACGGAGATTAGTGAATGATTGTATAGTATATGATCGAGGCCGTGCATAATCTTGAAAGCTTGTAACATGTCCACAGGTAGACGTCGAAAGGCAAAAGTTGGCAAACTTAACTTTGTATGTCGGGTTTCATAAAGAAGCTGGGTAATAGATGAAATAATTTTTCAATTCTCCAAAATTGGCTCCAAACACAGTTGGTATATTCCTACAAGTGCTTAGGAAAGAGGTGTGAACATTTCTTCAAAAATATAATTTGATGAGATCAACATTCCTTTTTTGCATAATTGACAGCTACTCCAACACTTTAACTAAAACTTCAAGCTATGATCGAAGATCATGCAAAGGGTTTTTTATTTTATTTCCAACAATTAAATTTTGTCTGTTGTCTGTTTCCCACTCCTCATACTGTAGGTAGGTGACAGTTTTCATACTGCGTGCCACAGTGAATTACCCCATATATATATATATATATATATATTTATATATATATATATTAAATTGCCAGACAACGGACCATTTGCTAAGACTATCCAGAATTTTTTGTGAAGTTTCTCAATCATTAACCACCCATATAAGGCCGGTTTTTTTTTCTTAATTTCCAACAATAAAATTTTGTCTGTTCCCCAGTCCTCATGCTGTAGGTAGGTGACAGTTATCATGCTGCGTGCCACCGTGAATTACACCATATTTATATATATTAAATTGCCAGACAACAGACCATTTGCTAAGACTATCCAGATTTTGTTGTGAAGTTTCTGAATCATTAACCACTCATAGGGCCGGGTAAATACCTTTGTATCATCTGCAAACATCTTTAGATTCACATTGTGCATTCATACGCTGTGTATTGGCTAGGCCTAATTTATGGCTCTGTATCATATTATTATTATGATCCCTTTCCAGCTTAATTTTGGCTTTCTGTGTTTACATTTCACTTCCTTTGCAATAGTCTACCAAGTTTTAAATACCATTCTGTTATTTCCCTACAGTGCATAATCAAAACAATAAACATTATGCAGTACCAATTTGTGATAATCTTATGGTGCAAAATGTAATAATTTAGAGCTTTTATCTGTTGCCTGGTTTGCTTGAATCCTCTTGTGACAATGAATTTATGACCACCCAAAATGAAAGTTATCCATTGCATCCTTTTTTAAACATCACAGCAACACTAAACAAGCAAGCTTTCTCTCGCCTCAATACTGGAAAATTAGCATACCATTAAGTGTCATGATAAGGTGGCTATAAAGTATTTGTAAAATATTAGTAATAAGTGAGTAAGTTCCTGAATATGTGTTTGATATTTAGTTTAGTAAAACTTTTAGTAAACTTTTTACTTCACGGCCTATTTACGATTCCAGGCACCAAGCCTCGGCCCAGCAGCCCAGCCGCGCCAGGGACAACCTTGGACCAACATACCAATCCTGGAAAAAAACTTTTAATCATGAAGCCTCCATATGTATATACCGACGTTCCGCAAATTATGGTCCGCGTCCAAAATTTGGGCCGCGAAACATTTTTGGAGGGCCGCGAAGTCGTTTGGAAATGGGAAAAAATAAAATAACAAAGAGACGTTTCATCATGGACAAAGTTTTTAATAAAGCGAATGCGTCGCTTGCACATGCTGCTAAAGTGCCAGTGACGCGTGCTATTTTAGATATAAGCGGTTTTTGTGTCTATACCCCCTCGGGAGCTAGACACTATGATCGATCCAGTAAATCCGGTATGGAGGAATGATGGGATGAGTCATGAGCTCTAAAGATAAAAATAAATATAAGATCTGTTCTAGAAAGATCACTACAGTAAACACTGTTGAACACCACACAGTTCTTGATAACCGAATGCCCATGTGGATACTTTATTACTAAACATAATACCTGTATAGTAAGGTAGTCTTTCAAATACGGAGTAACAGAGTGTGTGTAAAAGTTTTTGGAAGAAGGAGAAAGCTATGACGTGTATGGCTGAACCGTGTTTGGTTGAATTATGGTAGAAAAAAAAACAATCAATAATTGTTTGGGTGGGGGAGACAATGTACGGTATTATTTATTTAATAAAATTATCAAGAAAAATATTCATTCTAAAGATCAATTGAACAAAATTAATATCAAACGTACACAAAAAGAAACCAAAGGATTGACAAGTTTGATGATTAGCACCATTTTAAAAAATTGTGTTTTTTTTTTTGTTTTTTTTTAGTTAATGCTGCTTCGTAAATAATTACTTCGGGTGAAAGTGAATGTTTGGTGTTTAAGATGGATGTCTTTTAAGCCCAATGTCTTGGGTCAAACCCTCTCACTACATATTTTCCACAACTATCAACTGCTCTACTGTCCAAGCCTTACAAAAAATTAGTTAATACTGCTTCGTTCCATTCATGTACTTGCTATTGGACGTAAAACAATTACTTTGTAAAAATGGGTTTAAAATGGACACAAAACGTCGATCCGTTTTGTAAAGTTTTGTAATAAAGTTAATCAATTAAACAGAAAGAAATATAAAAATGTGTGTAGAAATTTGGGCCTTATACCTTATATATAAAGAAATAAAAGGACTTTTTTTTCGGCCACACTGACAAACGTTTGATTAAATCCACATTACATATACTTTCCTGAATACCTATAGATTAACTTGATATGAAATCATATGAAATATACATATTATGCTAAAAACAAATAGGCTTACAAACATGCTGTACTTACATACACATAAGCATATACATGTAAATGCTTATGCCAACAAACAAGCAATTATTTACTTGTAAATCGTAGTACAGTAATTGAAATCAACCCTAATAATAAAAGATTAAGTAAGGAAGGCTTTAAACTTACTGCTGTTTCTAAGTTTTTCGTAAAGTTCTTGAATACCTCACTCTCTTTGTCTTTATAGTCTTGTTTGTAAGGAATTTGGAATTTAACATGTACTCTAAACGTAGATGTACCTATGAGAAAAATATAAACATTAGAAAACAATGTCGACCAGCTCTACAGTTGTTGGTCAACTAGACATTATATTCAGTAAATATTTGTTTGTACTAGTACAAAAACTAACGTCAATATGGAAACTCATGTCATTGCACTACAGTTACTTTTTAATACATTTGTTTCAGATTAATTAATATTTAATAAAAAAAAAAATGTTTCTAACTGTTTGGCATAAAAAAAAACAACAACAGTATTTTACTTGCCTTTGAGTAAAACAGTTGCAATGTTCGATGTCACTTCCTTTGAGTCCTGGGATCTAAAACCTAGACATATGTAATCACCCTGATCCTGCTCTTCTTCTAGCTGTAAAGTATAAATTGGCCCACTGCTAGGAATACGTTTACCATTCTTATACCAATTATAAAACTCGACGTTCCTTATATTACATTCCAAAGTTGAAGTCAGTCCAACATTATTAACTTGAGATTTTGGGTGACGGATTACTTCTGGATCTGTAAAACCAAACAAAAATTGTTATCTGAGGCACAGAAAATTAGGCTACTTAGATAAATATACAGATAAAATACACTTACTGAATATAATCAGCTAAAATGCAATTTTAAACATAATACAAACCACCAAAAAACTCCGCAAAGCAAAGTTCAGCTGCTCTGTATTGGGCGTCAATGTCGTCACATCCGGCATTCAGTTGACTGGAGATTAGTCCATTCCAATCCCTAATGAATTGCTGGCATTCTTGTGACCCAGTGGAACAAGTTATACATTTTACTTCCAACATGTCACTATTCAACTGATGTGTTGGTTCTGTAATACTCAGAGTGAATTCGTATCGAGACGTAGAGTTAATTTTGATTGGTTGGTCGAACGAAAAATGTATTGGAGTGCTATTATGATTGTTTATTATTCCGTCAAACACCTGCCTATAAATAACAGCACCGGACATTACGTTTGAGATTACCATTTCTATAGAGAATACTATACAGCAAATTTGTTCTTTAGATGAGAACGAGTAAGAGGATAATGAAGCACCGAACAGTACAGTTTTACCATACAAATAACCGGTGTAAGTCAATCCATCTGACGTTTCATTGCTTAAAGAAAGTTTCTCTACTGTCTCATTATAGCAAACAGAATTTGAAACTGAAAATTCTTGGGATAAGTTGTAGAAATCGGTACAGAATGGATCTGAAATATAAAAACACAACAAATATACATTAAAAATGCGTGTGTTTAAATCCCATTGCTTTTTCTATTATTATTCAACTTTCCATAATAAATGATCAATGTTTATAGGCTATAATTATATGTGAAGGTGGTGGTTATTACGACTGGGAAAACGATAATGACAACAATTTTGAGAATATTGTTGATAATAGTAATGGCAATAATGACAATTATCACAGAGGTACAGGATCGTTAAGACTTTAAAACAACGGGTCCTGAGCCTGATCCTTACTACTCTGTTGAACGAATCGTTAACCGGATCTTTAGGCTCGGACGACAACGGATCTGGTAGCTGATCTTTAGCCACGGCATTTGTTATTACATAAACCAATACTGTCATCGACAACAGTATCCCACTGTCATCAGGTTCTCAATTGCAAATGGGCAGGACTACGGCTTAATGGACGTTCATGATGCTCAATTTGTGGCACTTTTTTGTTCACAAATAATTTTTTTTCTTGAATGTGAAAATTGAACATCGTATAACTTTAACACAGTAAATCAGTATATACAAGTCTCAAAAGGCGACCACACTAATCTGTACGTTATTATAACCAAACACTTATTTTATTTATTTATTTATTTTAAATTTAATTGATGCTGCTAGTTAATTCAGAAAAAGATCGCGCTAAAGTCACCTATGTGATGATTTCGCTAAACACCAGAGGAAAAAAAATCAAAAAAAATTTCGAATACTAAAATAATAATATTATTATTATTATCATCATTATCATATTATTCATACGAATTATTAGGCCACATTTTTGCAACAAAACAATCAAATTTAATCGGCTCATATTCACTGCAGCGAAGTGACCTTCAGAAGCATTTGTTATTGTTTAGACTGGCTGATTTTATGAGGAGTAATTAATAGGCCAACCTTTGGTTTTTATGCATTGTTTGATTCTTAAATAGTATTATTAACTGTATTACTGTTCTACTTTAACAATTTTACAATTTTAGGCTAGGCTATTCTCGCTCTTAAACGAAAATGTTGCAAGAAGAATCCCTATGTTATTATTATTATTATTATTATTATTATTATTATCATCATCATCATCATCATCATCATCATCATCATCATCATCATTATCACCATCAATATTATCATTATTGTTATTATAAAATCAACCAACCTACTGATGATAAAATAATTAAATATAATTAAATATTTTTTATCTTACCTTCTAGAGAGATTACTACATCTTCACTTAGTAGTTCCTTTAATACGTTTTCGGCGTGACAAGCAAATCTATAAGTAATACCACACAGAAATATTGAGTACAAAAGTGCAAACATTACATAGATTCTAGATTATTTGTTAAAAGTAGAGAGGGTGGGGCAATTTTTTTTTCCAGAATTTCTGATAGTTTAAGTCGAAATTTTAGAGCATAACGCTCTAATTTAAATGGTAAAAATAGCACTCTCATACTTTAAAAAATATTAAATTGCCGTTGTCATTTGATTATTAAATTTCAATTTTACTTCAAAATACACTGACTTATAATGAACCCTAACCATAGCTGTTGCATAACATCTTGTAATTTACTTGACACTTTTCAACATCAAAATTTATGTATATCAAGGAAATATTGGTGGTTGAGGCCGTGGTGGTAATTGTAAATATGTATGTTTGTCTATACCTTGTCGTTGAAGATATGTCTGCTAGTTGATAGATTACTTGTGAATTAGATGGCTCGCCGATAAAATTATTGTCAGGCTCGGTTTTATTTACCCACTGAACTGTTGGCGTTGGCGCTCCGCTTGCAACACAATACAAGGACACTACTCGTTTTTCTTTGATGTTGACTTTCATGTTGGCACTGATCATTGTAATAGATGGTTGAACTAAGCAACAAAAAAAAAAAAAAGGAATAAAACCGATTATACAAGAAATACCACCAATACTGAGTGGTTATTAGTGAAGAGTTCTTGTATCATCATCAAACCTATAATCTTCAAAGTTTTTGGTTAGGAATATTTTCAGTCAAATACCAACATATATTTTCGTATTTTTACAGGATAGAAATGAATAGTTTTGATTGATTATAAATATTTTTTTTACTTTGTTTTATACAACAAATATACTGTATTTGTATTGTGGTGGTATTATTAAAGATAATAAACATTCTTTTCGCGAAACTATTTTATACAGGATATAAAATCAAAAACAAAACGGTTGTAATCTGCCTCAGTAGAAACTTATTTGATACGAGATGTTTCGGGCATAGACCATCATCAGATTTAAAGAGCTGTGACAAAAAACAGATAAATTTGTAGCTGTGCATTAACAAAGATATAACGTGACCATCCAATCAAAAAACCGATAATAAGCAGTCTTACGAGCTCATGCGCCGTAATAAACAAAGAACATAAATAAAACAATAGAACAATGGGCCAGGCACTCAAATGGAGTCAAAACACATTAGAGAGCGTTAACCAAGTATTATGGTGTAAGAAGCACAGTATAGCATAAAATCATATGAAAAAGAAAAAAAAAAAAGCAGGCGTTGTAACAAATAATGCGTGTTATATCTAATAAATTATACCCATTTATAATTACCTAAAAAACCTAAACGATGCGTTCATACCATTAGGTGTAAGAGTGCCAAGTTTGAAAAAAAAACTCGTTCCTTTAATTTCTTACGAGATATTTATAAACTGTGACAAATCTTAACACCGGTGACTATTATGTCAGAAAGTGTATGGTTAATGAGCAGCAACTGGGTGTGTCCAGGTGTTGGTTTTATAGAACGTACATGTTCCGCAAATTTATCTCCCAATCTACGCTTGGTTTCACCAATATAACATTTTTCACAATGAATTCAGTAAATAAGGTTCCCGATCATTGAAGAATTATCTCATTTCCGTAGCTTTATTGTCGAAATCATCGTCATCGCTGCAGATACGTCTGAATCTAACCAGTTGCGAATAGCGTATGGCATCTTTTAAGTCGGAGGATGTGAAGAACTGTAGTTGTGATATGTATGGGCATCGGTGTCCTTGTAGTAGATCGATGTAGAAAAACCAGTTCTACCGATGAATAATATGATGTTGGGGAATGGCACACATTTTTCGGATATTTCATAAGTGAATTTTATCGCTGGATGGAAGCCGTTGGCGTAGGTTATAAAGTCATTCAATTCAGTTAATGAGCCAGATGTATTGACAATACAGTCGTCAATATACCTATAAAAATATCCGGTTTTTCCCCTTTAAATGATTGCAGAAGATCGTGTTCCAAATGACCCATAAAAAGACAAGCAAAATTAGGAGCCATCTTACTTCCCATGCTCACTCCCCATAGTTGACGATAGTACTTTCCGTTGAAATTAAATACGGCAGAAGTAAGTACCAGTTCAGCTAGAGGTAAAATAACAGATGAGGTGTACTTAGTAGAATGATCCAGTTCAAGAAAGCATTGCAAAGAAGAAGACCGTCCTGGAGGGGAATTGATGTATAATTTGCATTATGCATGTATTATAGTGAAACAACGTCCATCGTAAATATATAGCCACTGTCAGTATTAAATTGAAAGTCTTGAAATATGATACACACAGATATATATATATATATATATATATATATATATATATATATATATATATATATATATAAGGCACTAATCATCAGAAGTCACGGTGCCAAGCCTATCAATAAGTAGTAATAATGAACTGTAGGCTATATAATATCATTAAAAATTATCTTACTTATTATCTCTTATTTAGTACCTCTTCCGAGAGATCAAACGTTTTGTTACCAACGTACAGTTAAGGGTGTATCTTCAGATCTTTGATCATTACTGAGTGCACCAATTAGTAGTGTTATTGGTATGTACTCCCTTGAACATGTTTAGAAAGATAAAAAAAAATACCCTTTGGGTCTACTGGACGCAACTAAATCAAAGTGCTGTGGTCGAGTTGGTAGGGCGTTCGCACAGTGAGCGAAAGGTCCCGTTTTTAAGTTCCGGTGGAGGCATAAATACATAAAAAATGGTTTTACTTACTTAGACATTGCTCATACAGAGGATCGATTACACTGTCTATGTATGTGACTTCACAGTTATCATTTCTATCCTGGTCACTTGTCTGTCTCCAATTAGCGTATTTTTTAATACATTCCTTATCACAATTATTGATAAGAGTGGTAGTCTCCAAAGTTAGGCAGGCACCTCTTTGATAACATTTTGAATAAGAAAGTTTTAATTGTTCTGTGAAACCATCGGGTAGAAAAGAAAGGGAGACCAGTTGACGATTCAATCCCATAGTGTAGATATCAGTCAGTTTCTTCACAAACCTCGTGTTTCCATCGCCGTTTTGGTATGAAATCTGTAAGAAAATATATCAAATTGAGATTTTTGAGTGTCACTAAAACGACAGCTATCTTATTGACCTCTTCTTTTGTAATCTTATACGTCTTTCAATTAGAGATAGTACTTACTGATATTTGGACCACTATTTAGTGTAGCTCTTAATAATATTTTGCTTGAGAAATATCGTCTTCTATCGTAATGTTCGAAGTTGAATGAATGAATTAACTAATTTAAAATATAAAATTAAATGAGTTATAGTTAAGATAGTACGGTACCCAATACAAGCTATTCATACTGGAACTTCCGAAAGTGAATAGTTAGAAATTGTACAGTGTCGATGACTGACACTGATTTTAATATTTGAATACAATTTAAATATACTGATTGATTGATTGCTTTTTTCACACGTTCATGCCTATACTAACTGTGCGAAAAACGAAATTATAAAATAAGAATAAATTCTTGGCAACATTGAGCTATTAGTCAGTAAAGACATGCAACCAAATTCAAGACCTGTAAAGAATCATGTAATGTTTGCTTTAAACCGGTTAATGTGAAACCACCGAGTTAGAAAATGTTATTTTTAGGGACAATCTTATATTTAAAAAAACCAAAAAACGGAAGTCATATATAGTAAAATCTAAACATTTCCAGGTGTAACAAGACATATATTCTACATGACATAAAATGTCTGGAAGCTATCTTTTACCTTAAAAACATTCTAACTCTTCATTTTAATTTTGTTAAAAGGTAGTTTTAATATCGCATACAAGGAAAACATGCAGAACATGTCAGAAACCGACATTAACCCAGTGTGGGTAGAAACGACAGAAAGAAGATAAAATTCTCCAATACTGTATTTACTATTAGGATATGTACTGTCGTGCCAAAAGTGAAGTTTAGAGTTAAACGAAAGTACATTGAATCAATTTCCAAAATTGTAAATATAGTATGTTTATTCATACTCATTAAATTATTCAATAATACAAAGAAGACCTAACAGTTGCAAAAACAAAAAAAGCTCCTTCACTGACCTAAAAAAACAATTTCTCTAAAAATGTTCGCAACGCATCATTAAAACTTGACAATTTTGGTTTAAACATTTTAATGATGAACAAGCTATGAGTCCTATTATACACAAAGGAAACCACCACCGGGAAAATTGCAGGCTTTTACTTGCTTTTCAATGATTACAAAACATTATACTATAATATATAGCAATTGTTAAATACCGGTATATAATGGTTAACCGCGAATTTGCAAGTGCATGTTTGATCCGCAACAATCCATACGTCATTTTGAATTTGTGCTATAATTATTTATTATCAAGTCATATTTAAAAGTAAAACATACCCTTAATAATTAAACCAGAGAATAGGAGTGCTGTTTTGCCCTATCTGACGTGTTTTCGTACCGAATACTCGGTACGTCTCCAAATACTAGCAAAAAAAAAAAATTGCAAGCGATTCGGGTAAGAATTGAACCCACAACCTCCAGGTATCTAGCATGATGTCTTAACCACTAGACCACCGAACTTGCAACTTCCGAACGTTTTGTAAACTTCAAATGTTGATTAACCTTGCATAAAATTGATTGTACAGGCAACATAAATTATCAGCTTATTTTGCAAAATTCTGTTACTATAATGTTCAACGTCGATTATTTAATATTATTTTTTTGTCAAGGTTATGAGACACCAAATCAATATTATTGTTGTAAAGCAGAGGTCTTCATTTGGCATTAGAAAGCTTTTGTTAACTCCGATGAGAACCAATCCGCCGGGGAAAGTGCACACATTTGTAAATGACGTCACCAGTTTAGGCCTAGTTTTAATTTTCAGCTACTCGCAACAAGATATTCAGCCACTGGATTCCATGCGACTGATCGTGAGCCAGAAACTGCATGTATTTGCAACAGTTAAATAAAATTTTATTATATTCTATATTAATTTATTGTATACTACCTTGCGAATCATTATAATACTGCTTGCAAATGAACTAAATTCATTTGCAAAGTTTCACATAAACAATGTATTTGTACTACTGGCTAAGCCCTGGCCATTCCCTGTGATTACCCCGGCTGTAGCAACATGTTGTGCTGCCACCAAGGGTTTGGTTCTCGAGGAATGCGAAACGGGATAACGAGAACAGGAAATTTTCTTTGTGGATTAGTTCTCGACGGAGATACCGAAAAATCTCTATTATTGGTTCGAAACCTTCAACAATCGTATTCCCCCTCTAATGACGACGGTGGTGATAACAAAACTATTGTTGTAATACATTATGTTTTTATTTACTTATATCATATTATAATAATAAATGTTTTAATGCTTTTAAACAAAAACTATTCCAACATACAATGACTTCTTTTCCAAACGACACTGTTAAATTGTATGCCTATTTATTCATTATAAAAGACAACAACACAACCTGTGTTTACAAATTTTTTATTTGTTTCTAGAATGCTGGTTCTATTGATAATAGGTTTGAATTATTTAAATGCTGATATATTGCTTGTGTTATGTTGTTTTACATTACTTGCGCTCTAATATGTTTAATAAATTCGTACCAATCTTTATTTTCGTTGTCATTTTTTCCCAAGTACAATCAAAAGAGCATCTTTATAAGATTCAACTTTTCAGACAATCAACCAATTAGCATTGGTTTTGCCTGATTGCCTGTTGTAATTTTAAATTATACATTTTTGTTTAGAGTAAGTCTGTTTAACACTGATTTCTAAAAAGGTTTATGAAACGGTCTATACAATTAATGTGTTAGAACTTAAGAAAAAAAAAACCGAGGCCATTTTAATAAAAATTAGTCAAGAAGTCATTAAATTAAAGTATTTCAGAATTTATAAGTGACAAACATGTTCATAATAAATTATCAATAAATCAGCATAAACACTTTGCTTTATGCTTCGTTTATTTAAACCCTATACTGTATATCTAAAAAATATAATCTCACCTTAAAATAAAACACTGGTGTTTCATTCTCACTTTCGGAAAGCAATGCTACAAACAGTGTTCCATCACTTGAAATATCAGTTCCCATGTATGGATCAACGTCAACTATTATCTAATGAAATCAACAAAGAACATTATTACATTTAAACCGGTCTTTACCGTGTCTACTCTGAGTTTAGACATGATTGGATTGAATGTTGCTAGTTTATTACTATCAAGAGTTTACGGTTTGTGTATATATACCGTACTTTTGCACAATAATCTAATTGTTTAAATTATATTTGTCTGCGGTGGCTGTGATGTTGATAAAACTTTACTGACTGAATTATGCGATTGCTTTGAAAAGTGTTCTTAGAAATAAAAATTGCATTTTGAACTTAATTTTAAGAAACAATCTCCGTGCCACCAATGTTTAGTCACCTGTGTGATGGGTATCTTTCTAAAATGTTTACCAGCACTAAATCAACGTTTAGTATTGCTTGAGTTTTTACTTTTATGTTGAACCATAAAACGTTTGGATTTTTACAAAGCATGTTCTTTGAAAACCACGATTGCACATCTCTTAAACACATTTCTGCAGATACCTTACCCTTAAGTGTAGCTTATTAAATATTTTTTTATATGGGTAAACATGATAATTTAGCAGTGCTGTCGTATTATTCTGCATAAATGCCTGAAAGAGCGATACCAACGGAACAGCAACTGACCAAGTATTAATCCTTGAGGTACACCACAATTCAGTTAGCATGGTTTAATGTATCTTGCTTGAAACTGACAAAAAAAAAACCCACTGTATTCTAAATGTCAGGTAGGACTTTAAACAATGCAGCATTATGCCGTCGATCCCGTATGATGAGAGCCACTTTAGCAAATATCAGAATGACTTATTTTATCGCATGCTATTAACAAATCAAAGCAGACCGATACTACACGATCACCCATGTAAATTATAAACATTATTACGCCATTGTGAAACTTTAACTAGTAAATTTTTATTATGCATAAAAATTAGCCAAATAAGATAGAAATGACATAAAAAGCCAATTAAATCAGGTGCTACGATATGATAAAGTTCAATCCAGAGAAATATATACATATTGTATATTTCATTTAGAGCCTCAATGCCAACATAGAAGTAAACGTACCTAAAGCCGAAATAAGGGATAAAAATCCAAACAGTGTTCGTTAGATAAGATTACATCATAAGAACCAAAAACAATTTGTTTCCAAAAAACTAAAGACATAGAAGCAAGACGGTCATTTGCGATCAGCTCTCACGGGACAGGTCACTCTCGTCGTAAAATATTGTTACGAATAAATAAACATAAAATAACACCAACAAAGGGAAAGGTATTATAATAACTTATTTCTCTTAATCAAGAATTATTAACTTTTGAATATAATATTGTGTGTTAAAAATTGTAGGTAGTACATTTATATGACATTTATAAATTTGCATTGAATCAATTATTT
>NW_022695194.1:284917-287059 GCF_011630105.1 Anneissia japonica | reverse complement strand
TACTTAATATTGTCCCTAAAATAAATAATATAATTTATAAATAAGCAAAACAATAATGACTCAAAAACAGTAATACTTACCTTAGAGATTATAGTTTTATCGTCAAGAAAATCGATAAAATCTGGAAAAAACTGCCATATGTTTTGTTCGTTTTCCAGTGGTGCTGAGCTTGGTCTACTGATGTTACCACACGTATTCATCAAAGAATCAAGATCAGCCAGTAAATGTTTACAATCATAACCTTAACAATAACATAAAAATAATTATTATACATTTACCACTACTGTATATTTTGTTATATTTTGGTAAGTCTATGTCTCCCTGACTTTAAATACCATTCTAAATTAATTCTGGATTTTTATATCGGTCACCGAGTTACTCCATGCCATAGTCAATTCGCAAGAATGTCTATGTTAGCTAAGAAAAATCTACTTTTTAAATGTCAACGGTAATTTTATTGATAGAACAGTTTGAACTATTCGTTATATTTTCAATGTTCTTTTAAGCTGTTATTAGATTGACAACAATTAGGCCTACCATATGTATGTGAACTAAAATTAGCTACCTTGAAGTTTTCTCTTTGTTATAAGTTATTACTTAGGGCTATATAAAAATTATTTAATTTTAAAACAATAGTTAATAAGAAAAATATACTTGTTAGTTGTACAAAATGTCCTCTGTAGTTTCATTGATAGGAAATTTGCAACATTTTATTCTATTTTCAAAAGTTTGTAATTTCAAAATCTATGTGATTAGATAGACGACGGTTAGGCCTACCATTATATATGTTTACTAAACATTAGCTGTCGTGTAGTTTCTTATTTGTTACCGTTATATGTTTTATACACTTAACCCTATGGAAAGTTTATGAGATTTCTTCAATTTGGAAACATAAAAATATGTGGAAAAGTTTGTTTTACAAGTGACAACATGAGCCATGGGTAGTTTTTATAATATAAGACGCACGGGTTTTATTTAATATACTTACTGCTGCATTCTCCATTGAGTTCATCTGAATTATCCGCACAGTCATACGGGATATTGTCGCATTGCTTTTTAAGCGGTATACACTCGCCACTTGAACATTTAAATTCATTGAGGCCGCATTTAACTACAATAATAATAAAGCATTAAAAAAAATTCTCAAACTTACTTTAATTCATTCATAATATTGGTTTTTACTTACGTACGTATACATATATAACTGTAGTTTAAACATATGTAAAACCCTAATACATAGTATTAATATTGAGAGCGTTTTGTGAGTTTTGAGTTGTTTAATATTTTTACATAATAAAAAACCTTACCGACCACTCCAGTACATGTAGAGCCCCTGAAACCTGGGGTACAAGCGCACTTATATTCAGTTACTTCCGAATTGTCCATAATCAGTGCAAAACATAGACCTCCATGTTCACAATGTGTTGTTCCACAAATACCTATACCTATATAAGATCCCAAATCAATTAGACAATTGTGTATACATTTATTTGAAATGCCAAAGCCGCTGAAACTAAATTAGCCAACCCATAAAAAAACTCTCAAGCCATTCAATATTAAGAAGAACCATTAAATCAAACTATTTTTTCAAAAGCCAAATTGTCTTTTGTTCAGCGATATTCAACTAACCAATTAGATTTTTTAGTTGAGCGAAATCCAAAGTATAATTCCGATTGATTAAATACAATATAATTTAAAAATAATGTTTCTAAACTAATTGAACAATTCTTTATAAAAGTAAAACAAACCAACAAATTCAAATATTTTGTAATGGGAAAGAAACCAGAAACATAACTAAATGAATACCAAAACATGCATTCAAAACGCTAACAAAAACCCTAGTTGAATGCAAAGATCATTTCATTACTAACATAATTTGCAGTAACAAGAAATATATTAGTCACGCTATTGTATAAGTGTATAATGAAGACAAATACATGGTATGCAGAAGATGTATTAAACACTAAATTTACAGAACTTCTTATAATATAAGCGAAATGTAAATATTTTGCAGCTTTCCAAACGGTAATGACCAAGGACTTATAAAACTAAATGTAAAATCTATACAGTATATAGTTGAATTGGATTGGATTTCTTCAGTGTGATAAACACCTAAACTCCTAAAACATATTTACAATGGAA
>NW_022695194.1:282764-284662 GCF_011630105.1 Anneissia japonica | reverse complement strand
TTTTACACACAGGACCAACGGTTTTAACATCTCATCGGAAAGACGGTGTATCTTTTAAATTTGCATTTCAGCCCTCAAGCTGAAACACAAGAACAGCAGCGACGGGAATTGAACCAAGGACCAAGATATCTGCAGTTAAGCGCACAGACACTGGCTATCACCAGATTCGCATACTAAACTAGCTGCTTTTAGAGTTTGACAATATTGGTATGAAATATGTTGTTTCTGCTTACATGATCATTAATATCTCTTAAAAAGACAAAACAAGTCAATTCGCCTCAACGTGCAACATTATTATTGATGACAAATTTAAACAACACTTAATGTTATGTAATTATGATTATTCCAGTGTATTTCAAAACGATAATTAAATAAACAAAAATACAAAACAAAATATATTAGTATTATGATACCTCATGTGGTCTTCTTTTAGTCAGTGCGTATGCATAATAGGCGATTCGTTGTATCTGTGTGTGCTATATAAACATAAATGTTTATAATTTATTTTAAAATTAAAACAGTATTTTTTCAATAAAGAAAATCTTAAATTCGATTCGATGCATTGTGATGGTGGTACATGGATTTGGATGTATACTCCTGTTGACTTCAGTGACACATTTTTTTTGAAATAGAAAACAATTTTAAATTTTATTGTTAATATTAAAAATGCATATTTATTTCACAAACATTCTAAAAGCTCTTCCTTCCTTCCTCGAGTTTGCTATACATTATATACATGTACAGAACTACACATCTGATCTGATGATCAGCACACAGACATCTTAAAAAGAAATGGTTTTCCGTACTCCTCTGTAGTACTTTCATACAAAATTTCTACATTTTTTTACTTAGGAAAAATAAATAATGCTTTCTATACTCGTGACGTGTTTCATTGTGTATCTCTTTAAATGGCTCTTGTGTTTTCTCATGTTTTCATACTCTCATTTTTATCTCATGGTTCTAAAGTTGCATTATCATAGGTTAAGCTGTTTCATTACAATTCTCTTTTTTTTTTAAATGTATGTTAATAACAATTTTTATGTCATTAAATTCTTTATTTCCATGAAAGCTATTAAATTATTGAGCCTGAGTCGATTTAGCATATTTTTTATATTGCTTTTTAAATCCAATAATAATAATTAGCACAGTAATTTTTACTGCTACTTTTACATTACAGGGGCTAGAGAGCTTATAGTTGTAGTAGTAGGCCCATATGCACAGGTGGGCAAAGTGCGGCCCGCCAATGATTTCTTTGCGGCCCGTGCAAATGAATTACAAACCCTATGTGTGCGGACCGACAACCTTTGGCTAGTAAACACCTTGTTTTTTGAGGCAAGGCACCGATCATCTGTAAAAGGTAATGGTAAAACTAAGAATAAAGTGGTTATCAACAGTGTAAGGTTTTCGGAAGTGTAAGGAAACAGCAAAGTTTAAATGCGGCCCTCGGAGTTGAATCAAAAATTCCCATAGGCCCTCCGACCAGTTTTAATGCCACCCCTCCCATAAGCATTATATATTAGGCCTAATCTGTAGATATTAAATAATAATAATAATAATAATAATAATAATAATAATAATAATAATAATAATAATAATTGATTGATTGATTGATTGATTGATTGATTGATTGATTGATTTATTTATTTATTTTCCACATAATGAACAAAAACAAACATATACATGATCAAACATATTCAAAAAATCTATGTGGATGGAGACCACAATAAGTTTAAGAAAAACATTAAGATGTGGCCACCATTAAAATAAAAATAAAATAAACAGGTAGTCTGGTTTCTATTTTAATACATAAGTTAGAAGGCTTAATTACCATACATCGAGACCAGATATCGTTTGATATTAAGTTTAAAAGAAGAAAAACTGGGTAAAGATTTAAAAAA
>NW_022695194.1:272415-282292 GCF_011630105.1 Anneissia japonica | reverse complement strand
GAGGTTGCCAGGAAAGCTTGGAATCTAATGTTACACCGAGAAATTTTGTTTCACTGACCTGGTTAATAATATTATTATCTATTTTTAAAACATGATTATAGTCTTGTTTTGTTTTGTGATTAAAAAGAATAAAATTAGTTTTATTAATGTTCAATGATAATTTATTTAATTTAAACCAGTTGGATACTTTGCTTAATTCAGCGTTAGTAATTTTAAAAAGTTCTGGTAAGTTTTTGTTTGAATAGAAAAGATTGGTGTCGTCAGCAAACAGAACAAAACCTAATAATGATGAACAATAATAATAATAGTAATAATAATAATAATAATAATAATAATAATAATAATAATAATAATAATAATAATAATAATAATAATAATAATAATAGCACGCATCACCTGGCACTTTAGCCGCATGTGCAAGCGACGCATTCATTTTATTAAAAACTTTGTCCATGATGAAACGTCTCTTTGTTATTTTTTTTATTTTTTTATTTTTTTTGCAATTTCCAGGAGGCTTCGCGGCCCTCCATCCAAAAATGTTTCGCGGCCCAAATTTGGGCCGCGGACAGCGTGACCACTGCTTGGGTATTTACACAAGATCTTGGGTATTTTGACTTGGTCTTTGGTTCTTGGGTACTCCGTTCAAATCCTTGGGTATTTTAATTTTACTAAGCAAATTAAATATTTTTGTTATATAAGAAGAATTAAGAAGTAACAAATGCTATGTTCTCACACGGCAACTAACGGTTAGCAGGATCTAGATCCTGTTAACCGATCCAGATACCAAGAATATGATGATTGAATCAGTAGCCAAGAAGAAACTGGAAATTGTAAACGCGTACGTGTGATTGGTTGATGATTGAAACATGCTCACTTGCTAACCGAGAGAGCTTGCTAACCGTTAGCGGTATCCAGATACTTCTAACGGTTAGCGTTAACCGATCGGGCGTTCTCACGCAGGTGCTAACGGTTAGCGCGCTAACGGTTAGCTCCCGATCCGGATACAGGGCTCTCGTGAGAACCAGGCTTAAGTATATTTCAGTCCATTTAAGTAAACAAAACTCATCTAAGTGCACATAACACTGTTAATTGCTATAAACATGGGTTCAGAATTGTTTAATTTGTGATATGCGTTGCCATTGATCTTACCTAATTAATGCATTACATAATAAAACTTGATCACTGATCTACACTGATAACACTGGCCGACTGAGGGCGTATTTTTCTATCCGTATTATTACCTCATGAATATTAATTTTAATAATTAACACAAACAATTACAATAAAAATGGTTTATAAATTGAACTAAAAGGGAAACTATACATGCAAAAAATATATATTTTTCAAATTTTAATGCATTTTCAGGAAGCTTGGGTAATTTTGGGCAATTTTTGCTGAACCTTATTTAATTTTTACCCAGTCATTGAGTATAGCAAAAAGTATGAGTGGTCACGCTGGCCACGGACCATAGTTTCCGGAACGTCGGTATATACATATGGGTGCTTCATGATTAAAAGTTTTTGCCAGGATTTGGTATGTTGGTCCCTGGCGCGGCTGGGCTGCTGGGTCGCGGCTTGGTGCCTGGAATCGTAAATAGGCCATGAAGTAAAAAGTTTGCGGAATGCTGACTTAATGTATATGTCTAGACGGTAGGCCCGGAAGAATCACTGGCCCCGAGTAAAACTAGCATCCTAGGCCTAAATAACTATAGTAGTAGACAAGGTCCAGTGCAGCGGCTAGCCTAGGCTGTTTTTCTTTTCTGGTTTATACTAATTTTTTATTTTTTTATTTAATTAACAAAACATTAAAGAATAATTGTAGGATGTGTATAAGTACCACCGTATTAGCGATTCCTTCACTGCGAAACAACTCTTTATTTCTTCATCGTCACACATGTCCGTCACTAGACGAAGCCATGTTGTTGTTGGCTGAAGTTATTGTAACAAAACCAACTTACAAGTACGTTAAAAAATATTATTCCTTTATTAAAATACAAACTATAGCTAATTATATTTTTTACATTTGTTTTTTAAGCAGTAATACCAAGTTAGTAAAAAATAAACTACGTATCAAAAAAAAAAAAAAAAAAACAATATTCGAAAGTGTACAATGACGGTTATAAAATGTCCTGTACAAACAAAGAATTTTCAATTTCGTATGCTTAAACGTCATTTTTTCGTGTTTGCAGAAGTTCTTACGGTCGAACTTTTTTGTAGTGCTGATAGATATTATTGAAGTAATTATCATGAGGAGTTTAAGTATTATGATAAATTCACAATGGGGTTGAACGATAGGATTTTCACCCCATAGCCTACAGGACATTGGAATTCAAGGGCAAGTAACTTAGCCACTAAACTAATATACTCTCGCACTTCATTAAATATTACTCCAACATACACTAACTTACCACCTGTCAAGTTTAAGTTTGGTCGATCATTGGTCTGTGTTATAGTGGCTGGTGATTCAATGGTGGGTTCTTGAATTGTGTTCAGGGCATTATTGGTTTGCGCATTAGTACTCCGATCTGCAGCGGCCTTTGCTACAGTAGTCTGTGCATCAGTGGCTCGTAATAGAGTGGTTCGTGCTACGGTTGTTGCTGCTCCTGTTATTTCTGGAAAAAAATAATGAAAACTTAATTTAATTACTGCATATTGCAGGATGGAATTATGCTTTAAATCCAAGTCTCTTTATAAGGCTTTGGGAGTAGAGTTGTTTTTGGTCATGAGAAAAAAATCCCACTGTGACACAAATTGAGCCCAGGACCATGGAATTAGAGGGCAAGCATCTTAACCACAAAGGTAATTAACTCCCGCACACCATTAAATATTAATTCAACATACTTTAACTTACCGCCTGTCGATTTTAAGTTTAGTCGATTATTTTTCGGTGTTATAGTGGCTGGTGATACAGTGGTCGGTTCTTCAGTGGTGGTCAGTGCATCATTGTTTGGCGCATTAGTAGCCCGTTCTGCAGCGGTCTTTGCTAGAGTAGTCGGTGCATCAGTGGCTCGTGATAGAGTGGTTCGTGCTGCGGTTGTTGCTGCTCCTGTTGTTTCTGGAAAAATAATAAAAAACTTACTGAATTTACTACACATTGCAGGATGGAATTATGCTTAAATCTAAGTCTCTCTATAAGGCTTTGGGAATAGATTTGTTTTTGGTCGTGAAAAGTCCTGCTGTGACAGTAATTGAGCCCAAGACCCTGGAATTAGAGGGCAAGCATTTTAACCACAAAGGTAATTAACTCCCGCACTCCATTAAATATTAATTCAACATACTCTAACTTACCGCCTGTCGATTTTAAGTTTAGTCGATCATTGGTCGGTGTTATAGTGGCTGGTGATACAGTGGTCGGTTCTTGATTGGTGGTCAATGCATCATTGTTTGGTGTATTAGCAGTCCGTTCTATGTCCGTTTCTAATAATGAAAACTTACTTTAATTACTACATATTGCAGGATGGAATTATGCTTAAATTCAAGTCTCTTTATAAGGCTTTGGGAATAGAGTTGTTTTTGGTCATGAGAAAAAATCCTGCTGTGACAAAATTGAGCCCAGGACCCTTTAACATTTTGCCATTCACGAGCAGTCAGCCATATGAAAAGGGGAGGAGTTAACTTCCAAACGGAATAAACGGCTCGAACGACAAGCTTCCAAACGGCATTTCACAGACGCGTTTGGGAGCTTGTCATATAACAATAGTAAACGTGTTTGACCCGTTTCTGTCGTTGGGGATAATTTGTAGATCGCGCCTAATGAAAACTTACTTTTATTACTACATATTGCAGGATGGAATTATGCTTAAATTCAAGTCTCTTTATAAGGCTTTGGGAATAGAGTTGTTTTTGGTCATGAGAAAAAATCCTGCTGTGACAAAATTGAGCCCAGGACCCTTGAATTAGAGGGCAAGCATCTTAACTACAAAGCGTCTTAACCACAAAGCTAATTAACTCCCGCAATCCATTAAATATTGCTTCAACTTACCATCTGTCCAGTTTAAGTTTGGTCGATCATTGGTCGGTGTTATAATGCTTGGTGATACAGTGGTCGGTTCTTGAGTGGTAGTCAGTGCATCAGTGGTTGGTGCATTAGTTGTCCATTTTACAGTAGTCGGTGCAAAAGTGGTTTGTGATAGAGTGGTTAGTGCATCGGTTACTGGAGCTTCTGTTAATAAAAAAGTAATGAAAACTGACTTTAATTACTACATACTGCACCACGTTTTTCAGGAGCTAGAATTGGATCATATATGTGAGAAAGACAGTAGGAAACCATACGGCCGACTAAATCCCACTCCTCTATAGAAAATAATGTATGCAAACTGTCCAGTAAAATTGGGAGCAAATCCAATTTGGTATGCCTTACAGAACTGTGATTAGGTAGGTTTACTGTTATAGTTCAATATAAAATTAATGTATCAATATTGTATTAAATACAGATTGTATCGTAGCTGAGGAATGATTAAAATAGACATAATATGTCTATTTTGATTATTCTACAGTTTGTGAATATACATAAAAGAGAATCGTTTAGCATAACACACAATTCACAATGCATTTTATCGTAAACACCTGTCAACAAATCAGTAAGCTTTTCACAAAACTGCACCCATATACATCTGTATTGGCTCAAGACTGTATATCATTGATAAAATAGAATTTAGTATTCAAACTAGAATTGAGAAACACCCAGAAATTCGTCGTGTTTGCTATAACTTTGAACTGAACGACTTTAGTGGTCCCAAAGAACATCTGCTTCACATTCCGTTTGACACTGCTTTTCTTGACCCTGATACAAACATCGATTGGTCGTCTTGGCATGATATGTGTATCACCTCAATTGAGTCGTATAAAAAGCTTAAGTCAAAAATAACAAATCGTCACCTTGGATAGATGGTGAGGTGATTTACTTTTCTTTTTTTAAAGAAAGAACATAGGCGCAAAGCCAAAAAATCCTACTCGCCAATTCACTGGGAGAAATACAGAATTTTGCGCAATCGATTGAAGAATATCGCTACATCAAAGTATAATTATGTTTACAATCTTTCTGCTAAAGTTAAAGCTAATCCTAATCAGTGTTGGTCTTGTGTGAGAGCCAGAACTAAAAGTAAATCATTACCTCGGAACTTATTTTATCAAACTCATTTTGTGAGCATTTCAAATCAATTTTCAACTCAAATTCATGCCACAGTGTGTCTGATATAAACAATTGGGTTATTCCTTAATTATCATCTTTTCATCTCACAACAGAAGAAGTTGACTGCAGCAAATCAGCTGGTTATGATCTTTCGCTATTGTACTCCGAACATGTGCTGCTAACATCTCCCCTTCGCTTTGTATTCTATTTAACAAATCATTACTTATTGGTAAGCTCCCTTCTGCTTGGAAGAAAGCAACTGTCGTTTCAGTTTTCAAAAAAGGGCAACAAGGAGGACATAAGGAACTATAGACCTATATGTCTACTTAATCTTGTTAGTAATGTTCTTGAAAGCTGTATATTTTTTTTTGATTTATCCTTTCATTGAACCACAGCTTAGCCGAAACCAGCATGGATTTGTGAAAGGTCGCTTTACACAAATCTCTAACCAGTTCTGGACAAATCTGGTCCATGTGATATAATATACAGTATGTAGATTTTTCGCGTTCTTTTGACTCTGTCCAATATGAGATGCTTACTCATTAACTGGGCTCATTTGGTATTAGTGGATCTCTTTACAAATGGTTTGTCGACTATTTAGCTTGCAGGCAACAGAGATTTTTCTCGAGATTTATTCATCGTCATTGTATAATGCAAATTCTGGTATGCCCTAAGGATCGATACTTGGACCGCTTCTATTTTCAATGTTCATTAATGGCCTCGAAGATGTAGTGCTGGTACACATGTTGAGCTCTATGCAGATGATACAAAATGCTATCGCAAATTAGAATTTTAAGTGACTGCTGGACACTCCAGAATGATGTCAACCAAATGTTTGCTTGGTCTGAACTATGAAACTTGAATTTCAATATATCTTAATGCAATGTTCTAACTATATCACGTTTACACTCACCCATAAATTTTGGGTACTATCTAGCTAACAATAATATGATTAGAGTCAGTAAAATGAAAGATCTTGGTCTGATCCTCCTCAGCTCAGCTTATCTATCCATATCATTCTGCTCTCAAGAAATCTCTTTTGACAAACTCTGACTCCAAACTGCTCACTTTAGATCCTTTGAATGTTTGTTCGTGGTTATTTTCATGTAGATGTTTCATTTGTCGCTGTTATTTTTTTTTTACCTATTTTATCATCTTAATTTACAAACTTAATTCAAATAATAAGAATATTAAATGATATATTCAAATGTTTCACTTATTGACTGCTGCTATACATTCATATATTTACAGACCATATATTTCAATCACTTACTGCTTTTAATTAAAATTAGATTCAATTTAGTTATTCTGTGGCTTTATTAATTGAGTCAAATATTGATATTGTGTAAATTAAATGTATAACCTTTAACCTTTAAATTAAATTTAATTAAATTATTATTTCTATTATTATTATTGTTTTTAATTTATTTTTTTTAAACCAGAGTGTAATATTTCTATCTTAATTTATATTCACATTTTGTTATTTTATGTTCATTTTATTATTTGCTTTGTAAATAGTTTTTAAATCACCTACACTATGTGTATATTTAAAAAAAAAATATTTTTTTATTGTAATGTTTTCTGTATTCATGTTTTTTTTTCTTTTTGTTTCTGGCGGGTGAACTTGTTCAGGTGTAATTTAATTATTCGTTGCTTTATTTTTAAATTACATATTGTAGATACTGTGTAATTTAAATTAAATTACTGTTACGTTTGAAAGGCAAATGGGAAAAACCCATAAAACAGCAAACAAAACTGTCTCTTATACACATCAGATGTGTATAAGAGACAGGGTGTACTTTCACCAGATTTCGTCCACATGCTTACTATTGTTTATTCTATGTTGTGAGCAGAAGTTTAATAGAAAAAAAAAAGAAAAGAAAACCAAGTGCACTACATAAAACAACAATCACGGAACGATTAAATATAACACATTTTTTATCGGACCCTTTTTCCTGTGAGACCACCTCCCGCGATTGAAAAGCAGTAAATTATCGAGGAATGATGTTAGTGCAGACTAGCCTACCGTTAATGCTCGAATAAGCGCTGCGGCGCTAAAACTAGTTTTGCACTATGCGTATTTATTTGCGCGAATCGAAAGAGTCGTTATCTACATTCACATTCCTATCGGAGTTAAATCGAAATCTGTGGTTCGAACTGTTTTTACTTTTTACGAGGCGAAAAAATGCACAGCCAATAGAAGCTCAGGAAGTGAACCGACGTCCTCGATTCGCTCGAATAAATTCTTCAAGTGAAAAACGGCCTTTACAGATCCTGAGATCGAATCGCGCCTTGGTGTTTATTTTAAATTTTTGTTTTTGTTTGTTTTTTTGTTTTGTTTTGGTATTTTTTGTGTATAAATTAATATTCTATAATTATTTGAGAACTGTTTGACAAAAAACAGTTGGAAGAGCTAATGAAATATAATTTATAAAATGCAATGTTCATTTGTACAAAATTTAAGTGTCATAAAATAGAAAAAAACAAATAAAAAGTCTCAAAATAAAAAAAAATAAATAAATAAAAAAATTGAATACCAAGACGCAAATCAAACACACGACCCTTGGTTCCTTAACACTCCGGTCAGCAACCTTTTACTTCTAATTCTAAGGACCTTTACTATTGTGCCCTAGTTTTCCGCGACTCAAGACCTCGTCCAAGATACAAACTATACTGTACTATACCACTGTTATAATACAGTAGAACCCTCTACTCTGGGAAACCCCTATTCAGGGGACACCGTTATTAAGGGGACACTTTTTAGTGAAACGGCGAGGTTAAGTATAATACAATATACCGGTATATAATATAATACGCATACTTTATAAAACATGGGTTAGAATAATGTTAATACTTATAGTTAAACAAATTAAATAACATTATTTAAATGAAACATATTTGATGATATATGTATGATAAGCTACCAATAACTGTAACAGATAAATTGAAATAAAGTAGGCAATATTAATCGTAGAAGAGAGTCACTTCGGGCACTGACCTCTAAAGTACAGTAGAAGTACAGAAATAACATTACCGCTCATTGCCGGTGTTGGTTGAGTTTTTGTTGATGCAGTCAAATAATGGGTATATAGAACGATAAGGAAATAGGTGTGATATCGAAATTCCAAAGGATTATAAAGATATCCTGTTTTCCTTCCTCTATTTTTTATGTAAATCCGGATTTAAATTTTTATAACGTTTTTAGAAGGTGTGTTAAGGCTTACCAGTACTGTATTGGAGTGCATCAAAAGTCAATTTTGTCAATTGATCGGATGAAGCTTTTGTATCATCGGTACACCTTTCCTTACAACAACTAATATAATAACACGTTCTGCCTTATAAATTAATATGTACATAACCTGATAAAAGAAAATCAGTGGGAAAACGATAAAGAAAAATACATCGAAAAAAATGAAGTACAATTAGAGCAGCGATAAGAATTGAACCGGGCACCTAGATCTCCAAGGTTCAGAGCACACACAGTGGCTAATACCAGTTTAGCCGACTGAGCTAAGCTGCAGTCTCAGATTTTAACTCGCATCATGAATTATTGGAAACATAAATATTGTAGTTTTAACTACATTAATGCTGATTTCATATTATAAATGAGTTTTGCAATTGCAAATTATTGTTAATAATTAGTTTTAAATCAACTGTAACCCATTCTTTGGTCAATGAAATACAATTATAAAGTGTATGTCATCGTTGTATGAATATAAAAAATTCGGTGTATTTTGCAAATGGCACACTACACGACGCGCTGATGCGGCGCATAGCGATGTTTTACCAAGGCCATCAATTCGTCGGATGATAACTGCCTAACATAAAAAAAAAAAATTGAAGACTATAGCAGTGCCGTAGCCACGGGAATTGAAGTGGTCAGGTTGCAAGTTGAACTAGCACTGAAGATGGGGGCCAAGAAGGCCAGGGGGCCGGCAAGGGGGCCGATCGGGGTTTCGAGGCTGAAGGCCTGGGAAAAATTGCTATTTTTACATTGTATAGACCAATTTTAATGGTGTTCTTTTCAGTAGTAATCTAAATATAGTTCAAAATATTATTTTATGAAATTGATAAAAACTTCTATCATGGCTATGATGAAGCAAAATGATAAAAAATATTTTGAATTCAAAACAGGCAAGTTTATTCAAGTTAAAGATTGCTACTCACAACATTGATGTTATTTTAGTATTTTGACATTGACACAAATCTGAGATTACACCTATCAACGAAAAATAATATTGCTATGGTACATTTTCAATCAATACAGTAACGTATACATTTATCTAAAGAAACTAATGTTGCATACTAGAACAATCAGGAATAAATATACAGATAAAGGCATTCTGCGCATAGCGATGTTTTACCAATATCATCAATTCGTCGGATGACAACTGCCAAACATTAACAAACATTGAAGACAATAGATGCAGAGCCGGCCGTAGCCACGAGAATTGAAGTGGTCAGGTTGCAAGCTAAACGAGCTCTGAAGATGGGGGTCAAGCGGCCAGGGAACGGCAAGGTGGCCGGTCGGGGTTTCGAGGCTCAAGGCCCGGGATAGAACAATTTTAATGGTGTTCTTTACAGCAGTAATCTAATAGGCCTACATAGTTTTAAAATATATATATTTTTTTTTATAAAATTGATAAATATTTCCATCATGGTTATGATGAAGGAAAATAATATAAATATTTTGAATTCAAAACAGGCAAGTTTATTTAAGTTAAAGATTGTTAGTCACAACATTGAT
>NW_022695194.1:265219-272220 GCF_011630105.1 Anneissia japonica | reverse complement strand
TTAATTAGAGGAAGTAGGAAATTATTAAACAAATTTAGGTCTAATAGTTCCATTTTCGGCCATCTAGAGGCAACATAATCATAAATGTTCTTGCCTCAGCTCCAACCATGATGGGGCTGAGGTGTTCTATCTACACTCTATCTGAAAAAGTGTCTCCCTAGGCCTCCGCTATTTCGACTTACTGTATCCCACCACTGAAAACGAAGCACTGCTTACGATGAATTTTCTAAAACACATGAATCAGTGTAATACCTAGTCCTAGAATTTTCATTATATTTATAATGTGATATATGGTGATTTTATTTACTTTACGTATTTTTGTTTAGTGTTTTAGTGTCTTCGTTTTGTAGACACCCATATAGGGTATCTATAAAACGAAGACTCTTGAAAATTTTACAAACAGACGCCCAAAAAATGTTGTAATTTCGATTTTGTGACAGCCTGGCGTAATATCATCAAAATAAAAGATAAAAAATAGGGGTCTTCGTTTTTGGGTCTTCGGTCTTCGTTTTATAGACACCCGTCTTAATAACTGCAATTGACTGAATACATCATAGTAAATCCTAAAATAGTATTATAATTTTAGGTAGTATAAATAGTCTTATAATTTTAAAGCTTGTTCTTGCTAGCAAATACAAATAATTTTTTTTTCCTGGGATCAATCCAAATGAATACTTCTAAAATATGTATATGCACACGTTATACATAGGCCTAATAGGCCTACTATAATTATTTTAACACATAGGTCTAAGCGTGATATTTTTTACACAAATTACAATACAAATTGAACATGGTTTGTTATAAATCACTGCTGTCCTACGCTATGTGATAGTTATAGTCAGCTCCGAAGACGACGTATCACTTTTATGCAATAACAAATTAAAGCAAAACACGAAGTTTTGTGTTGATTTAAATGCTGTACAATTTATAATTGACTCCTTCTACTATAATTTGGGACCCTACGCTCTGATACAAACCCACATAAACATCTATAAATAAAAGTCCCCCGCTAACCTGTATCCCAGTGGAATATTTGTTAGATTAACCAATAACTGCTACCACTCAGGGGGTGGATTTATCAAACTTACTTAACAAAAAAAAAAAAAAAAAAAAAAAAATCAGCTTAGATTCGTCTTAAATCCATAAATCTCACAACAAACGTTCATGGCCCTTTTTTCAGTTGGACCCCAGGGTGCCCCATACACCAGCAAAACAGGGGTTTCTGTACTGTACATTACATTATTACTATTATAGGACGATTAACGATGTGTTCCAACCACATCATGGTTTTCAATTTTATTTTCTCAATTTGTACAAATGAACATTCTAAGTATTTATGTTATTAGGTCTTCCAATTTTTTTTTTTTTGGTCAAACAGCTCTCAAATATCTTAGAATGTTCATTTATACAAAAAAGAAAAACTAAACCCCGAGGCATGATTCAAACTCACGACCTTCAGTTTCTTACAACACAAGCATTAACCGACCGCACCATTTATGCAACGTGTCCTGTTAGTTGATCATTCCTGATGACATAATTAATTTCGAAATATTGAATTTCGTCACGATGTCGTGAATTTTGATACTTGGGAGTATTTATTATACTATCTTGTCCTGTTAGTGGTGGTAATTAATGGCAATTATGAACCCTTGCTGTTTTTGAGGCACATTTATTCGCGTGAATCGCCAATTTCTTATGAGCATGTGCAGTAAGGAAGTTGTAGTTGAAAATTAAGCCGCTCATGTGTATACTTGGCATAAGCGAAAATTCCCAATTCGCGCGAATAAATTCGCGTATTGGAAGACAGCATTTAGGCCTACGCCCAAAAATAAATATGAATAGAGATAACCTCAGTTTAACGTGTGGACAAGTGAGCGGTCGCTCTTGTTCAGTATAAAATTAAAATATGTGCGAAATTCAGGACAAGGTCGTAAGTTAATATTGGAGAAATTTAAGTTGTCGGGTCAAACAATACCAAGACTGATATTTTTAATATTATGTTCATATTCTCTCTATACTGTCTAGCAAAAAAAGTTCTGAAAGATATAATTTTGTTTAAAATTTCATAAAATATAGGCTACATTATGATTAGGTTGGTTGCTTAGCGAATTTTGTAACTGTTGACTGTGCTTGCACTTATCCCAAACTGAACAACCTGTGCATATACTCCAACATTTTTCAGCTATTTTGTCAGTTGTCCTGTGCAGTACTTCAACTGCAGTTGCTTATAATTTTAAAACTATTGAAACCTGTCTCTTATACACATCTAGATGTGTATAAGAGACAGCATAAACATTTATTATTTATATACTGTAGTGGCTGAAGTTTGTGCGTATCAATAATAATATGGTCATTTTCTAAACTTTTCAACAAAATTATGCATTATTCTCTGGCACAGTTTGAATAAATTACTGTACATTGGAAAATAAAACAATTGTGTAAAATACTTCTGTATTTACTTTATGTTTGTTGTCCGACTTTTAGGTCCGTGCTGGCGGACCTCTGAACCTCACTCTGAATTGTTCTTCTTGCTACCAAAACTTAAAAAGCACCCAGCGTCACCAGTTTTAAATGGACGTGCAGGAATTTTTGTACACATAAACTAGGTGATTTCCAACAATCGTTCATAGCCGGTTTTTTTTAAGTTGGACCCCAGGGTGCCTTGGCATACTTACTAGCCATTTTCTTAATAATGATTATCCCCTTAAACTAATACTATCAGCTATTTCTAAAGCCTCAACCCGTCCCCGACAATCCCTTCTAGATTATAAACCCAAAGATGTTACTAATAACCGAATTCCTCTCGTCTTCGACTACCATCCCAATATAAGTTCTCTTACCCGCCAACTTAAAACTGACTATAAAATTCTCAATAAAGATAAATCTATTTGCCACCTTTTTGAAGACCCTCCCCTACTAGCCAAAAGACAACCCCCTAATTTGAAATCTATTCTCTCATCCTCTAAACTCCATAGGAATTCCCACTCTTCTGGTAACGTTAAATGTAGTAAACCCAAATGTCAAATTTGCAATTTCATGTGCACCTCTGAGACATTCACTATTCCTAGTACTATTACTATTAGACCCCCTCCACTTACTTGTGATTCTTCTAACGTTATTTACATTTTATTTTGTAACAAATGTCAAATTGGTAATTACATTGGAGAGACTGGTACTAAATTCCGCCTCCGATTTAATAATCACAAAAAAAACCATCATAGACAACTCCACTGGTTTCCCAGTAGCCTGTCACTTCAATCTACCTAACCATAGCATTAATGACATAAGATTTATTTTGGTCGCTAATAACTTTTTATCCCTCTCACATAGACGTAAAGAAGAATTGAAGTGGATTCTTAGAACCAATTCTTATATTAACGGTTTAAATAAAGACTTAGATTACTTATCAGACTATTCATTTATATATACTTAATTTTTTTCTTGGTTCCTAGGCCTTTATCCAGCTTTTATCTACTTAGTTTATTCCATATTAAGTAGAACGTTTAGGATGCTCATCCTATTACGCGCCTTTGTTCTTTACCGCTGATTCAATGTTCTGTTTTCGTTTCGTGTGTAAATATTGTTTTACTTTGTATTTTTTGTCAGTTGTCCTCACACTAAGGAAGAACACAGGAGTGTTTGAAATATTTGTGAATTAATAAATTATATTGCTTCTAATATGTCTACAACTCATAGCTGTTTTATATTGCTGTCTTTCTATATTTTTTATTTATCGAAGCAAACGTGGAGATGTGTATAAGAGACAGATATATATATATAATGTTCCTTTTATTATTTGCTTTAATTGTTTTATAGTTTTTAATCTGTATAATTTATTTTTTATTTACTTTCATTGTAATGTTGTATATTATGTTTCAGGTGGTTGAACTAGTATAGGTGTACTTTCACCAGTGCTTACTATTGTTTATTCTATGTTGTGAGCAGAAGTTTAATAGAAAAAAAAGGAAAGAAAACCAAGTGCACTACATAAAACAACAATCACGGAACGATTAAATATAACACATTTTTTATCGGACCCTTTTGCCTGTGAGACCACCTCCCGCGATTGAAAAGCAGTAAATTATCGAGGAATAATGTTAGTGCAGACTAGCCTACCGTTAATGCTCGAATAAGCGCTGCGGCGCTAAAACTAGTTTTGCACTATGCGTATTTATTTGCGCGAATCGAAAGAGTCGTTATCTACATTCACATTCCTATCGGAGTTAAAGCGAAATCTGTAGTACGAACTGTTTTTACTTTTTACGAGGCGAAAAATGCACAGCCAATCAAAGCTCAGGAAGTGGACCGACGTCCTCGATTCGCTCGAATAAATTCGTCAAGTGGAAAACGGCCTTTACAGATCCTGAGATCGAATCGCGCCTTGGTGTTTATTTTAAATTTTTGTTTTTGATTTTTTTTGTTTTGTTTTTTGTTTTGTTTTGGTATTTTTTTTGTGTATAACTTAATATTCTATGATTATTTGAGAACTGTTTGACAAAAAACAGTTGGAAGAGCTAATGAAATATAATTTATAAAATGCAATGTTCATTTGTACAAAATTTAAGTGTCATAAAATAAAAAAAAAAACAAATAAAATGTCTCAAAATTAAAAAAAAAATAAATAAAAAAATTGAATACCATGACGCAAATCAAACTCACGATCCTTGGTTCCTTAACACTCCGGTCAGCAACCTTTTACTTCTAATTCTAAGGACCTTTACTTTTGTGCCCTAGTTTTCCGCGACTCAAGACCTCGTCCAAGATACAAACTATACTGTACTATACCACTGTTATAATACAGTAGAAGAGAGTCACTTCGGGCACTGACCTCTAAAGTACAATAGAAGTACAAAATAACATTACCGCTCATTGCCGGTGTTGGTTGAGTTTTTGTTGATGCAGTCAAATAATGGGTATATCGAACGATAAGAAAGTAGGTGTGATATCGAAATTTCAAAGGATTATAACGATATCCTGTTTTCCTTTCCTCTATTTTTTATGTAAATCCGGATTTAAATTTTTATAACGTTTTTAGAAGGTGTGTTAAAGGTGTGTCAAAAGTCAATTTTGTCAATTGATCGGATGAAGCTTTTGTATCATCGGTACAACTTTCCTTACAACAACTAATATAATAACACGTTCTGCCTTATAAAGTAATATGTACATAACCTGATAAAAGAAAATCAGTGGGAAAACGATAAAGAAAAATACATCGAAAAAATGAAGTACAATTAGAGCAGCGATAAGAATTGAACCGGGCACCTAGATCTCCAAGGTTCAGAGCACACACAGTGGCTAATACCAGTTTAGCCGACTGAGCTAAAATGCAGTCTCAGATTTTAACTCGCATCATGAATTATTGGAAACATAAATATTGTAGTTTTAACTACATTAATGCTGATTTCATATTATAAATGAGTTTTGCAATTACAAATTATTGTTATTAATTAGTTTTAAATCAACTGTAACCCATTCTTTGTTCAATGAAATACAATTATAAAGTGTATGTCATCGTTGTATGAATATAAAATATTCTGTGTATTTTGCAAATGGCACACTACACGACGCGCTGATGCGGCACATAACGATGTTTTACCAAGGCCATCAATTCGTCGGATGATAACTGCCTAACATAAAAAAAAAATTGAAGACAATAGCAGTGCCGTAGCCACGAGAATTGAAGTGGTCAGGTTGCAAGCTGAACTAGCACCGAAGATGGGGGCCAAGAAGGCCAGGGGGCCGGCAAGGGGCCGATCGGGGTTCCGAGGCTGAAGGCCTGGGAAAAATTGCTATTTTTACATTGTATAGACCAATTTTAATGGTGTTCTTTTCAGTAGTAATCTAAATATAGTTTAAAATATTATTTTATGAAATTGATAAAAACTTCTATCATGGCTATGATGAAGCAAAATGATAAAAAATATTTTGAATTCAAAACAGGCAAGTTTATTCAAGTTAAAGATTGCTACTCACAACATTGATTTTATTTTAGTATTTTGACATTGACACAAATCTGAGATTACACCTATCAACGAAAAATAATATTGCTATGGTGCATTTTCAATCAATACAGTAACGTATACATTTATCTAAAGAAACTAATGTTGCATACTAGAACAATCAGGAATAAATATACAGATAAAGGCATTCTGCGAATAGCGATGTTTTACCAAGATCATCAATTCGTCTGATGACAAACTGCCAAACATTAACAAACATTGAATACAATAGCTGCAGAGCCGGCCGTAGCCACGAGAATTGAAGTGGTCAGGTTGCAAGCTAAACGAGCTCTGAAGATGGGGGTCAAGCGGCCAGGGAACGGCAAGGTGGCCGGTCGGGGTTTCGAGGCTCAAGGCCCGGGAAAAAAAATGCTATTTTTACAATGTATAGAACAATTTTAATGGTGTTCTTTACAGCAGTAATCTAATAGGCCTACATTGTTTTAAAATATATATATATTTTTTTTATAAAATTGATAAAAATTTCCATCATGGTTATGATGAAGGAAAATAATATAAATATTTTGAATTCAAAACAGGCAAGTTTATTTAAGTTAAAGATTGTTACTCATAACGTTGATGTATAGACCAATTTTAATGGTGTTCTTTACAGCAGTAATCTAATAGGCCTACATAGTTTTAAAATATTTTTTTTTTAAATAAAATTGATAAAAATTTCCATCATGGCTATGATGAAGGAAAATAATATAAATGTTTTGAATTCAAAACAGGCAAGTTTATTTAAGTTAAAGATTGTTGCTCACAACATTGATGTTATTTAATATTTTGACATTGATACAGATCTAAGATTACACCCATGAACAAAAAATATTTCTGTTGTACATTTTCAATCAATACAGTACCGTATACATTTATTTAAAGAAAATAATGTTGCATACTAGAACTATCAGGAATAAATATACAGATAATGGCTTGGTATTTGTCAGTTGTCTAGGTAATTTAGGGTTTCTGAGGCGTAATTACTTATTACTGTGTTCGGGC
>NW_022695194.1:261697-265209 GCF_011630105.1 Anneissia japonica | reverse complement strand
TACACGATGTCTTTATTAAGTCCTTTATTTGAACACTGTATTTACCTTTCTTTGATTATTTATATATGATTTAACAGTGTTAACGGCTACCTTGATTTATATTATATATATATATATATAAACATATATATTTTAATTAGAGGAAGTAGGATATTATTAAACAAATTTAGGTCTAATAGTGCCATTTTCGGCCATCTAGAGGTAACATAATCATAAATGTTCTTGCCTCAGCTCCATCCATGATGGGGCTGAGGTGTTCTATCTACACTCTATCTGAAAAAGTGTCTCCCTAGGCCTCCGCTATTTCGACTTACTATATCCCACCACTGAAAACGAAGAACTGTTTACGATGAATTTTCTAAAACACATGAATCAGTATAATACATAGTCCTAGAATTTTCATTACATTTATAATGTGATATATGGTGATTTTATTTACTTTAGCGTATTTTTGTTTAGTTTTTTAGTGTCTTCGTTTTGTAGACACCCATATAGGGTATCTATAAAACGAAGGCTCTTGAAAATTTCACAAAGAGACGCCCAAAAAATGTTGTAATTTCGATTTTGTGACAGCCTGGCGTAATATCATCAAAATAAAAGATAAAAAATAGGGGTCTTCGTTTTTGGGTCTTCGGTCTTCGTTTTATAGACACCCGTCTTAATAACTCCAATTGACTATATACATCATAGTAAATCCTAAAATAGTATTATAATTTTAGGTAGTATAAATAGTCTTATAATTTTAAAGCTTGTTCTTGCTAGCCAATGCAAATATTTTTTTTTCCTCGGATCAATCCAAATGAATACTTCTAAAATATGTATATGCACACGTTATACATAGGTCTACTATAATTATTTTAACACATAGGTCTAAGCGTGATATTTTTTACACAAATTACAATACAAATTGAACATAGTTTGTTATAAATCGCTGCTGTCCTACGCTATGTGATAGTTATAGTCAGCTCCGAAGACGACGTATCACTTTTATGCAATAACAAATTAAAACAAAACACGAAGTTTTGTGTTGATTTAAATGCTGTACAATTTATAATTGACTCCTTCTACTATAATTTGGGACCCTACGCTCTGATACAAACCCACCATAAACATCTATAAATAAAAGTCACCCGCTAACCTGTATCCCAGTGGAATATTTGTTAGATTAACCAATAACTGCTACCACTCAGGGGGTGGATTTATCAAACTTACTTAACAAAAAAAAAAAAAAAAAAAAAAAAATCAGCTTAGATTCGTCTTAAATCCATAAATCTCACAACAAACGTTCATGGCCCTTTTTTTAGTTGGACCCCAGGGTGCCCCATACACCAGCAAATGTCTAAATAAAAATAAATGAAATGAAAACAGGGGTTTCAGCAAGGACCGATAGATTACTACTATAATGACACGTCGCATGGATGGCGCGGTCGGTTGACTAGGTTATGTGTTTTAAGGCGCTTGTCATCTGCAGTAACCCACGGGTCGCGACCTAAGTTTGGGTTGTGAGTGATTTTTTTATGGTCTTAGAAAGTCTTAAGTGTTAACATAAACACTTTTTAAATCAGCAGATCATAAAATCATTGAAACAAACATTTTTTTTTTAAATAAAATAATAAAATGAATTGTTGGTTATTATATATATATATATATTTAATATAAAGCCTACCTACCACCGCGCCCCTTGATTATTGTATAAACAAATTTACAGAAATGTCAAGACGAATAATGAATGTATTACCCAAATAAACATACGTCAATGTAAAATCTTTCTTTTTTTTTTTTTGTTAAACTTTGAATAATTCATGTTTTCCATGTTTTAAGTATTTATCAATAGTGGGCCTAACGCTGAAGAATCAACTAAAAACATAGCCAATGTGTGGATATGTGTATGCAAATGCAATGCTATAGCGGCGAATATCGCACATAGATAGGCAGCGCAGTGTAATATCGTTCTCACGAAGAGACGAATATCTGACGAATACTACATAAAATGCCAATGATGTAAATAATGTTCCCACGAACTGACGAATATCTTACTTAGTTAATTAATAATTATTTATGTAAATAATACAAACATTGTGATTTATAACTACATTTTATTACAGTATATAAATTTTACATGATAAATACAAAAAGAATTCCGTACGATTTTTTTTTCTTTTCTGGTCAGAAATGGGCACCAAAAAAATGAAAATTTTCAATCGCGATTTTCTCGAAAGTGACCTTTTCCGTATTCGACGGTTCATTAGAACTGCGACGATATCTATCATCAACAAACAGTTAGCTTTTATGAAATCCTTCAGACTTCAAACTGACTAAGAGAAGCCATAATATAGTAATTCGATATTTCGTTGTTTATTCAAACATCATCAGGAATGAAGATAATTTGTACGTAAGAATAATCCATGTAAATATTTACCTGCCTGCCTTTCAATGAAGACCGTTACATTATGAGGAGACATATAATGAATAAATTGCTACAGAAAAATACACCCCTGCTACTCTAAATACTATTGTACCAAACAAATCTTACCTTTATCCTAACTGTAAAATAATAATAATAATAATAATTAAACATTTTTGTTTTAACCATTTTTCCATCGATTGCCTAAAGTCTTGGTGTGAAGTCAAAGATACTACGATAAAATACGGGTGTGACGTGCGACATTGTTTCAACCAAATAAATTTGATGACATAAATTTGATGACTTTTTATTTTGCATTGCCAATAATACTACTTTTGTATTTGATGCCAATGGTAACTTAAAGAAATTCTACATTTTCTGTAAGGGTTTTATAAAAAATGAATCAAAAATTGTTAACTGATTAACATTAAATCAATAATGATCTCCCAAAAACAATTACATAT
Organism: Anneissia japonica; assembly: GCF_011630105.1. Lineage (NCBI taxonomy): Eukaryota > Metazoa > Echinodermata > Crinoidea > Comatulida > Comatulidae > Anneissia > Anneissia japonica. The sequence goes on along the minus strand of NW_022695194.1, from coordinate 262,341 downwards.
ATTGAATTTAAAGACTGTAAATCTGAACTGTAATCGTTTTATTGTAGGATCATTCTCAATGGAACGAAATTTAGTTTCATCATTAATGATTTCAAACAGACCTTTGTCATATGTTGTCCTGTCCAAAATTACTACTCCATTGCCTTTGTGAGGTTTCGTGATTACAATGAATTTATAAAATCAATAATAGTTGGAAGGGCTTCCATGATGATTTGATGAATCTAAAAGGCATACTGTTAAGAAATGGTTACCCCTCATATGTCATTGATAAAATTTGTAAACAATACATTGATAATAGTGTAACTAACTACACTAAATCAAAGGTTAATGATGATGCACACAAAGTCATGTATTTCAAACTTCCATTTATTGGTAAATATTCTGATTATATTAAATACAAGATACACAATATTGTAACTAAACATTGCACCGGATTGAAATTAAACATTGTTTTCACCACTACAAAAATAAAAAACATGTTCAGTATCAAGGACGCAATCCCCAGTAATCTTCGCTCTATGGTAGTGTACAAATTCAAATGTGGTGGATGTAATTCCACCTATATAGGCTATACTAGCCGACACTTGAGTACTAGGATTGACGAACACCTTGGCAAAGACAAAAATTCACACATTTTAAAACAT
>NW_022695194.1:254671-260903 GCF_011630105.1 Anneissia japonica | reverse complement strand
TGAGTATATATATATTAAATCTATAAACAAAACCATCAACATATCAGAAGTTACAACAAAACACAAATGGAACGAGTTTAGAATAATCTGTAAAATTCTACACATTATTAATTCTTCAAGAATTGATCTCTATAAAAATATATATATATATATAAATCAGTAGGTAGACGCAGACAAAATAAACTGCTACGATACTTTGACTTGTAGGAGACATAGAAATATTTATTAGCGAAATTTTCGACAACTCCTGTTACCTTCGTCAGCGCATGAGTATCAATATATATATATATATATATATATATATATATATATGCATATATATATGTATATATATATTAAATCTATAAACAAAACCATCAACATATCAGAAGTTACAACAAAACACAAATGGAACGAGTTTAGTATAATCTGTAAAATTCTACACATTATTAATTCTTCAAGAATTGATCTCTATAAAATGTGTCTTGCTTGCAGACAACGACCTTTGCCTTTCATGTAAGGATATGAATGAATAAAATGAATGAAACTGAAACTATTTTTTCTAGTTTTATACGACTGCCCTCATATAAAACACTTTGCGTGTCGAGTGGCCGAGCGGTAAGGCAGGGGCGCCGTTTAACATCGGCGCTGGTTCCAGCGGCTCCTCGCCAATGTTTCAGTTGGTAGAACCAAGTCCTCTCGGATAAGGACTTTAAATGGAGGTCCAGTGTATACATGTGGCTCGTGTACACTTTAAAGAACCCATTGCATCTTTCGGAAGAGTAGGGGGTTACCCCGATGTTATGGTTCATCTGAGCACCTATCGTTGTGGAATTATGTGAACTTGTATCTACCAAGAAGCGCCTCTTTACGGCTGCTAGGTAGTCAAAGACCACGGCCATATGCAATTCAGCACAATGACGCTGCAGGTTATGGGTTATTCTCCTACTTTTACCTACCTCTACATTAAGGATGAAGCTACAGTATGATTAAATGAAGTATTTTTTAATACAAGACCAAACAAAAACGTTTTAATTACCTTAAATAATTATTTTGTATTGCTAAAAACTTATCTGGATACAGAAAACTCTTTTTTTTTCCTGTATTTGAATCTGACATAAGCCTGATTTTTGTATTATAGACAATAGGGTATAAGCATTGAAATTATGTATTTGAAATGTATTTTGAAAGCAATTTAAATTATTGTTTTCGTATGTAACACTCGGTATTCAACTCCTGGTGATTTTATACATCTATTTTAAGTTATAATATGGATGCTGAAATGTTATTGCAATATTTTTTTTTTACAATTACTTCAGATATAAAGAGAGAAATAGACCTTGCCTGAATGTATGTATTATGCATATTGTTAAAGGTAAAGGTAAACTAGGCTGAAATGTGCACAGGGCGAATAGGTCGCTTAAAACATTTGCTTTTTAAATTACCACGCCACCCCTATCAACGGATACAGGATTTAAAGTTCTTGGGGTTTGAGAGCATATCCACCCCTGCTCCACCATAAAGTGTACAGTTTTTTGGGCACCGCTGAATATTCGGAAATAGATGCCGACTGCCTGTATAGCCGGTACCCTTTCCTCTTAGGGGACATCCACAAGATTTAATAGTTAGCATGGAGAAAGTCTATACCCAAAGCCCCACCAGGAAATTTTGTAAATTTTTGCACCTCTAATACACAGAAATAGCAGCTGGTAAACCAGAGCATGTACCCATCCCCATCCTGCTGTACGGTACATTTGCAGCAGACACGTAGAGGGGACTAGGGTTTATACCCACCATTGTTGGGTCTGAGGTAAGCACATTAAAAAAAATATGAAATATCTAGACAGTGGCTTAACCATTCTACTCGTATGGGCCCTTGACTCATATGTAAATTGGCCTAGGTCGATCAAGCAAACAAAGCCTTATAGGATTTACAAAATTACGCTTTGACTGAAGTTATCCATAGTAAACTATCCCTCGCTGGCCATCCCTATATTTATGAGTCTAGGAATCGGGATCAGAAAAAATGATGCCATAACGGAATTATTTACAATTTATTACTGATTTACAGACGTAATCCATACCTGTCGGATAACATGGTATTTCTGAATCTAGGTTTCTTGGCCGTTTTTTTCAAAAACGAGTTTTCCAGTCAATATCGAAGAACTAATAATTTTGAACATGTTGATATATTTGAATATGCTCAAACTTCTTTAATTAACAAGTAATTAGCAACACAAACAGGAAGTAAGAGACCAGTGTAAGTGTAAAAATACAGTAAAAAGCACCAGAAAAGGAAGCAAGGAACAAACTGACCAATCGGCATGTTTCATTTATGCATGAATGGTTGCATACACAAAAGATTTAATCGTATTAACAGTGATAAGAGAATAGGAGCTTGCTATACAAATGGTTATCTCTTAATTACTCAAAACTATGGAAATGTCACTTGCTTCCTTTTTCATGGTGGGGGCAGGCCTTACGGGACATATTTTAATTATTTTACCGGTATGACTTAATAAAACATTAAACCTATATTCAAAAAAGAGATATAATAAAGGCCAAAATATTCCCTGTATACAATCCTAAAGAGGATTATTATTACGCTCTAGATGAGTTCTTGAATCGTTGAAAGTTTGTTTTTTTTATTTTTTTTTTCATTAAGGACTGTGTTTGCTTATGTTAGGCCTTATACACATTACACTTTAACAAGGCCGTCTGAATCGCATCGGACACATGCATACTTGAAAAATTAATGGCGCCCACTCTAGGGGATAAATTTTGATTGCAAGTAATTAGGACGGACTGACCCGTATACATTTGTGTGGTGACAAAAATTTGCCCTACTCCAACCCTCCAACAAACATTTTCAAAATCAATTATAGGATAATTACTAAATTTTAGAATTATCATTAAAATAGTTGAAAAGTTAAAGTGTACATAGGCAATAAATAACAAGTGCATGGTTAATTTTTGTTTAAATTAATAACATTAAAAAGACTATAATAATTATTTCGTATAATATAGTTATCAGTATTATATTTATTTTAGAAAAAGTAATAAAATGCAGAAAAAGTGGTCGGCCAAAGCCAGTGCTGCCGGTGCAGTACCGACGGCCCTGCCACCAGAAGGATACTACTGAAAATAAGTCTTCGGACTCCTCTTCACGAATGATGTGCTGGGTTCTTTAAAGTGCACACGAGCCATTTGTGTAGACTGAAAGGAATTGTTCCACCACCAGAGCCGTAGACGAGAGTGCCGTTTGAACCAGCGCCTATATTATGGCTGCAGGTTGCGGCGCCCCTATTTTAACCGCTTGGTCATTCGACTCACCTGTTGTGGATCTGCATCATTTAAGTTTGTAGTCATGTTTACATTGTTGAATGTAAGGTATGATAACATTTTAAAAAAAAGAAAAGAATGAGGAATAGTTGATTTAAATAAAATAGGATTTAACCGCGCAAAAGAGAAAATACTTACCGCTGCACCAAATGTTAACAACTCTACTCTCATTACAGCTAGCATCAATTATCCCAATGCCATTATTCCCACAATCCAACAGCATCGTCTCGTTGCCATAGCATTGTACATTATCAATAATCGGAGGAGTGTTATCAGAAACCGTGTATGTTGATGAACTAGCTTTACGGTAACCCAGTTGTATGCAGGCTACAAGGCCGTCTGTAGCAATGTCAAAGTTACGATCGCAAATGGATCCCCAAACACCATTGAGATAGATGTCAAGTCGTCCTTGGTTGGCATCTACACCAGGTGGAGAAACAATTTGTAGACAACCATGATCTGCACAAAACAAGAACGTATTTTATTAATCTACATATATTTTAATAGAAAATTTCATCTTAATTACAGAAAACAACAATATAAGTATGTTGTTTTCTGTAAATTTTACTACAGAATACAGATTACATATTGAGTAAATTGTGTTCTTTTTGAACTGGGAGACAAGCATTTTGTGTGGAGAGACATCCAAAAATTAGTAGTTTGACGCCAGCCTATTCTGTTGGTATATGTATGTTCATCCCCTTTTTTAATCTGTCAGGTACAAAAAGTCAACAGTTTCTTTAATTTAATATTGGTGTAACATACAAGAAAGTCAGAATAGCCTACTGTATATTATTGTCTACAACATATGATTACATGGTGTCAGAAGTAAATCAAGATGAACGGATTAAAACCACCAACTTCTCTCAAAATCACTATGGAGAACATGGTTGAAGAGTGGAGAAAGTGGAAACAGAAGTTTGATTCATACATTATAGCCAGCGGATTGGATCGAAAACCAAACAAGGTACAAAGTAGCACATTACTAAATGTAATAGATGAGGTAGCTTTAGAAATTGTTTAACACTTTTTCATTTGCTGTAAACGAAAGCAATGAAAATACTAGATTTTAACTCGTCACTGAGGACGAGTTAGGTGATCCGCCGCACTTTGACCCTCATTTAGATCACGCGGTGCTGATTGAAAAGTGTCATAATATGCTAAAATATGCTGTAATTATTTTTTTTTTTTAAAGAATAATTTTGAGCATTTTAAAAGATTTCCGCATGTGTACACGTACGTCTTGACGCCCGTGAGCACGGTAATAGCACAAAGAATGACTCCTGATATGAATAATGTGTCAGGAACACAAGTATGTAACGAAACGTGATTTCCAGCATTAATATGTGCTGTGTGCGTGGAAATGAACGTACGGCGGGGAAATTATGGAAAGTTTTGAAATGCTGAAAATGACCCGAAACGTTCTTTAAACTATCTGAATAGTAATATGGAGAATTTTCAAATTTTAACAGACACACCATGTGTGCGTGTACAGTAATAGCACACGAAATTAAACATTGTCAAGTGTATTTAGAACCGCCTGTTAGTTGGTAATGCCACACGAACTTTCCCTTCACATAACCTATATATATTAGTCTGATAGCGTCGAAATACAGTCTGCCGCCCTCAGTCTGTTCTATTGTTTTACATCTTTTGAGAATGAGAGATAAAGGGCTCCAAAAATTCATTCTTTTTGACCATGTTGACGTGATCAAAATGAAAAATAAAGCGACACGTCTTCAAGACAATTGATTTAGCTATAACATACTCACAGGTAGGAGACAATCAATCAAGAATAAGCGAGATACGTTCAAACAAGTATAAACATAATGGCATCATAAATAAAAATTCAGTTTTTTAATTCAAATGGCAATATGTCCGATCAGCCATTATGAAGTAAAAAATCGTATCTACAACTCATGTGCTTTCAGATTATGTAATAAAAATTGGGGGTCACCTTTCATCCTAAGGAGCTATAACTAATTAAAAATATTCATGGTTTTATGCATACATAAATGTTGACGCACGCGTACGTGCACGCTAAAAAGCGCGAACGGAAAATTAAGGTATATAACATTCAACCTTGACCTGAAGCTTATGCTCACCTAATATGATTTAGAAATGACGAATGTGTAAGATTATATGGGGTCATGAACGTTTTTAAGAAAGAGAAATGAGGGGGTCAGAAAAAACAATTTTTTGACCATAATGACGTCATCAAAATGTAAAAAGAAGTCAAATATATGAAAGAGAATTGTCTCAGCTATAACATACTCAAAGTTGGAAGACGATCAATTAAGGATAAGCGAGATACGCTCAAATGCGTATTTTTAAAATGACGTCATAGCTATAATTCGCTTTCTTTGAATTCAGATGCCAATATAATGACGTCACAATGTCCGATCAGCCATTTTGATCTATAAAATCATATTTACAACTTATGTGCTTTCAAAATATGTAATAAAATTTAGGGGTCACCTTTCATCCTTAGGAGCTATAACTGATTAAAAATAGGTCTGATTTTAGCATAATTTCACTGTATAGCGGCACAGAACGCGCAAAGATACCTATGTTTGATGCGCACGTACGGTATTGCTATTGGCTAAAAGATGACCGAAAAGAATGGAAATTTGTGAAAACAATGTCAGGAACCCAAAATATGTAAAATAACGTAATTTCTAGCTTTCGTACGTGCCGCGCACGTTAAAATGCGCGCGCGCAGTGGAAAAATTCAAAAAAATTTGAAATGCTTAAAATGGTCTAAAACGTGCTCTTATTTAGTCAAAAAGTGATTTTAGGCATTTTAAAATTTTGACGCACGCGTACGCGCGCGTAGTGAAGTGCACGCATCAAATTAGGGTACAGTACATTCAACATTAACCCTTAGTTAATGCTCACTTAATACGATCTC
>NW_022695194.1:246258-254632 GCF_011630105.1 Anneissia japonica | reverse complement strand
AGAAGGTGAAACTGTAGACCAGTTTATCACTGATATGAGATGCAAAGCTAGGTTATGTGAATTTTAAACGCTCCATGACAGTCTGATAAAGGACAGGATTGTGGTCGGAATTAGAAGTGATAAGGTTAGAGATAGACTGCTTAGAGAAAGTGAACTCACATTACAAAATGCTATTGAAATATGCCATGCAGCTGAAGCTAGTTCAAAACAACGAGATAGCATGAAGGTAAACACAAAGAATGAAACTACAGTTGTATCAAGTGAAATAAGTAAAGTAAGACATACCAAAGAAAATTTTGAGCAGAAAGTAGGCTTATACAGTAAGAGTGGTACCATTAAGAATTGTAGACAATGTGGTTAGGATCATGTAAGTAAAAACTGTCCAGCTTATGGAAAAACATGTAAAACTTGTGGTAAAATAAACCAATTTGCAAACAAGTGCTTGACTAGGAATAATTGTCGTCTGCAAAAGAAACCTAAGTAAAAAGTACTTGAAGTAAATAAAGTAAGTGATAGTGATGAAGAGTCAAGTAATTAATTCTTCATGGATGCTATAGAAAATGAGCATAATAAAAAAGAGTGGACAATAAAGTTAAATGTTCATAATAAGCGTAAACACAGTTGAGTTAAAACTAGATACTGGTGCTCAATGTAACGTAATTCCAGAAAGAATAATACATGAGTTAAGTGCTAAAGTAGTATACGTAAGACAAATGCAAGATTGGTTACCTATTCAGTGGAAAGACTCAAACTGGTAAAGTAACCATTGTTTGCAAGCAAAAGATAAATATTTTGATGTGGAATTCCAGATAATGAATCAAAATGTACAGCCAGTGTTAGGACTTGAAGCTTGCCAGAGACTAGGCTTAATTAAACGTATAGAAACATTGTAGTCCTACACGTATCATGATATGATAATAAATATGATGTGTTTGAAGGTTTAGAGTGTATTAAAGGTGAACAACATTTACATGTCAAACCTGAAGTTAGACCAGTTGTACATGCACATAGAAGTGTTCCTGTACCACTACGTACGAAATAAAGTTAAAGCAGAGTTAAAAAGAATGGAAAAACTTGGAGTAATAGTTAAACAATATCAGCCAACACAATGGGTTAGTAGTTTTGGTTGTAGTAGCTAAAAAGAACAAAAATAGTGTACGTATATGTCTAGATTCGAAAGATCTTAATGAAGTATTAGAGCGTGAAAACTATCCAATGAAAACTATTGAAGAAGTAGTGACAAAACTTCCAAATGCTAAAGTGTTTAGTACATTAGATGCTAGAAGTGGATATTGGCAAATACAGCTTGATAATGAAAATTCTAAACTGTGTACTTTTAATAGCCCTAATGGAAGATGTATATATATATGCTAGGCTACCTTTTGGAATGGTAAAAAAATCTACCAATGTCAAAAGAAAGGCTAGTAGAAATTAAACAAGAAACTACAAATGACAAAACCAAAGTAAGTTATCAGAGAAGGATGGCCAAGTAACAAAGGGATCCTAGATACTCAGTTAAAACCAAACTGGGACTACAGATAGTAAATATTAGTGGAAGATGAGCTATTGTTTAAAATTAACAAAGTGATAATACCAGCAAACCTGAGAAAACAAATGATTGCAAAGCTACATGTAAGTCATCAAGGTATTGAACAAAAAACCAAGAGACTTGCGCAAGATATTATGTTCTGGCCTGGTATGAATGCACAAGTAGCGGATACAGTGAGCATATGTGAGATTTTTCTAACACACAGAAATCGAAAAGCAAAAGAACCGATGATAGGACATAACATACTAACACGTCCATTGCAAAAAGTCGGAATGGATTTATTTGATCTGTATGCAAAAGATTATCTATTGATAGTTAATTACTATTCAGGATACTTTGAAATTAATCAGTTGACAAGTACAAAATCCAATTCAGTCATCAAATTCTGTAAGCAACAACATGCGAGACATGGAATCCCAAGTGAGGTAATGTCAGACAATTGACCGCAATTTTCATCACACTTTCATCCTTTTAATACATAATAGTTAAAGCATCCAAGGGGAGGGGTTACACCCACTGGACCCATGTAATGGAACCCCCTGTCCCCACCCCATTACCAAATTCCCCCGTTTTTTTTCGAAAGTAAATAGGCCTATGTCGATTGAAAAATATTTTATTACTAACTTAATAACACATTAGCTAAAAAAAGTCACAAACTCTTTGGTGTATATAAACAATACTGTACATTTATTGTCAAAACCAATGTACAAGAGTGTAGAGGCTTTATTAGCTAAAAGTGTGCTATATACGTACGCAACTAATCCACCAAGAACGGTGTCATATCGAACTATGAATATTAATATACACAGTATGGAGAGTGAACACAGCAGTCATGCGTATTATTCTCTACCTCCCCCAGCCTTTATGCAACAAAAGCTATATATACAGTTCAGGTTAAACGGTATCGATACCATGGCGGATAGGCGGACGACGAATACGATATGAACGTCGCGGACCAATTTCACCTGAGCGTTGCATAGTGTCAGTGCTAGTGGGTGGAGATGTGACAGGCTGGGGTGTTCCGTGGCTAACAGGTGGCGGAGGGGTGGTTGGTGTAGACAGAGTAGGTGAGGTCACTAGCGGAGATCCTGGCGAAACTGGAGATCTGGAAGCGTTTTGATCATCTACCGGCGGTGTGTCAAGTGCAGACCGAACTGGCGTAGGAGCATCCTCTAGGTTCGGTCCCTGTCTCACAGGGAGTGATCAGTGATCATACATCGGTGCTCTGGTTGGTATACCGAGATGTACTTTCTGAGGAAGCGTCTGTTACGTAGTGTTATCCTACCAGAACCATCGACCTCACCATGTATTGATCAAATTGGCGCACCTCAATCACCGTGCCTGTCTTGTTCCACTTAGTGGGATGTGGGCCTGTTTGGTTTTGAATCCGAACGGAATCACCTACGGCCAAGGCTGGCAGCCGAAGTGTATGCTGGGTCCAATACTCAGCAGACTTCATGTTGCGGTTTCGTACTGCAATCTCACGATCTGCCATAGTGCTCCCCCACGTTGGGTGTGGTGAGTATTTACCGTGTAGAATTGCTATCATATCTTTAATCGGACGGCCAAAGACACACATGGCAGGGGAAGTTTTGGTTGCCGTGTCAGGTGTATTCCAATACTGAAGGATCGCTCGTTGAAAAGCATCGGTGTGGACCAGTGTTGTTAGTGATCAGGCGTTTAGCGGCCTTGACCCCACCTCTGCTCTACAATTAAAGTGCGGAAAAGCAACTGACGACAAGCGGTGATGGACACCCCATTGTTTCAAGAAGTCTTGAGTGCTTCCTGAAGTGAATTCTGGGCCTCCGTCTGAAGAAAGTTAATTGCAAACACCAAAGGTCATAAAAACTTGACGGAGTGCAGTAATGAAACCATAGGCACCATCTGACGTTCTTTCGATAATTGGCCAATTGGAGTATCTATCAACGATGACCAGATAGCTATTACCCTTGTGGTGGAAAAAATCAGCACATATGCATTGGAACGGGTAGGTAGGATACATGGGTGGATAAGGTGTAGCTGCTGGTTAAGACGGTGCCATTCTGTTGCAATGGCTGCATCTTTCTCTATAAGCCTGTATACTGGTAATGCCTGGCCAAAATACTGATGATTCAGCGCATGCAACCATTGAAGATACCCTTGGTGTGCAGCATGGAGTGCCTTTAGGACCTCTCGACGTAATCGATGAGGTCTAACGATACGGTCTTTATATATGACAACGCCATCAACTGAGCTTAAATCATCCCGGATGGGGAAGTATTCACGCAGTTGATTGGGTAGGTCATGACGTGACTGAGGCATTCCTAACTCAATGATGGTAAGTAAGTTGGCCATGGTGTCGTCACTATTAGCCTCAAGCTTAACTTTATCCCATGTGATGCTCTGGAAGCTATCCAGTGCCATAGTACAGAAAGCAAGAAGCTGTTGATCGACGCTCTCACATGCGACATCAGCAAGTGGAGCTATTAGTAGTGTCTGCATCGTCAATAAGTTCCATTGGAAGAACATGTTCTCTACCACTCGGATGACGAGAAATCGAGTCCATAGCTAGACATGTAGGTCGCATTTTGTCAAATATTCGAACACCCTCCTCGGTTTCACTGACTATGATCGCTTTAGATTCCTCAAATAATTGTTGCAAACGATCATCCCATCTAAATGGCGTTCCAGGTTTTAGAAGTTGGTGGAATGGTAACATGCGATCAGCCACTGAAAATGCATAGGCGACCTGGTTTACTAGACCAAACCAGGACCGTATGTCAGAGATGTTCTGTGGGGTAGGAAAGTCTGTGATAGCAGGCCTCTCGACTTAAGAATAACTTATCTGAGCTGTCGGTCAAGTAAGTTATTTGCCTGATAGTTACTGTATCACCTGATATATCTACGCCGCTATACCGGTGAAACTGCAGCGCCAAGTATTTTAATTCCGACGTTATTGGCAGCTTTCATTTGCATAGACACTGGTATGAGGTCTTTGTGTTTCATTCCTAGCCGGCGAAGTATTCTGACACCTGCCAAACAACTTTGTCACCCGGTATCACCCATAACTGAGACCCTGACCTTTGGAGTGGCTTGCAAAAGGCGATATCCAAGTGCTTCATAATCTTCCGGGATAGCCTGTAGTGTTAGTCCAGTGAATGGGTGTTGTCCTACAGGTCTTCGAATCCAAGTGTCACTTAATTCGTGGTATAGATGATGAGTCGAGTGTAATTACCTTAGGAGCATTATGATTATAGGTTGTACACAACATTGAAGTGCTGCTAGCATCACCTTCATGCAATGCGGCAACTCTCTTCTTCGATGAAGATCGGCATACTGACTCAACGCGATGCTTAATACCGCATTTTGAACACGTCTTACCATAGGCAGGACAAGACCGTTTACGTATGGATGGGAAAACCCTAGATCTATGCCGCTTATGTCCACAGTAGGTACAGTTGGGATCACTATTGGCTTTTGAAAACTGCTTTGCTGTTGACGGTATGAGCTACTAGCTGAAGAACTTGCATCTATAAGACGGGTTGAAGAACGTTTTCCGGCTTTCTTTGCTTCAACATATGAAATAACAGCTTCCAAAGTCATGTTTTGGTCACGCTCATCTATAAGAGATCAAGTTGAATTTCCTGATCGGCAATGCCACGGATTAACACATCTTTCACCATCTCATCAGAGTAATAGAGGTCAGTCTGGCAGGTAGTACATTTAATAGCAAATTTACAGTCTGATGTTTGTCCACGCAGATGTGCAGCAAATGAACGTATAATTTCATCTCTATCTTAGCGCATGTCTCGGAGAGTTACACGCGCAACCATGATATTTTCCTCTCTAACAGCAAGTTTTCGTATGCCCGCAAGTATCTCATCTTCCGGTTGAGCGCATCAGATCTCCTAAGTTGTTCGTCACAGCACTCCAGTAATTGAATGATTCTTTCCTTGCCAGTAACATTGGTGGCACTAGCATACTCCTTCCATCTTGACATGAAGTAATCCCATTCTTCACTGGTCCCCGCTGATGTGATCGGGGGCCGTTTAACTCGTTCATTCTTAGCCTGGCTTGATACTGTATGTGAGGTAGCATGTGCGGTTAGTAGTGCAGCAACTACCGCGTCTCCTAGTCCATCCGGCGTGGTGTATGGGTATTCCTCCATTGGACAGCTTACAGCGGGCATTGTAGTCGACACTCTTGTACATAAATAAAGTCACAAACTCTTTGGTGTATATATACACAATACTATACATTTACTGTCAAAACCAATGTACAAGAGTGTAGAGGCTTTATTAGCAACTAATCCACCAAGAACTGGTGTCATATCGAACTATGAATATTCATATACACAGTATATAGAGTGAACACAGCAGTCATGCGTATTATTCTCTATTAGCCATTCCAATGGTGATATTCATATGAAGAACGGATGGCAGCTGTCTTTAATCAAAATGACAATACAATATCAGCCACTCCGGTATTAATCTAGAAGTTAGGTCTACGGTAAATAAGGGTTCTTTAATCAGCAGATCAACATTTCTTGTTAGAACAACACAACTTATGTCATGATGCTATTCTCTGCCATCTACCCATTTTGAAACTTATCTACACATTTTGAAATTATTTCATTAGGTATTTATTCAGTTTGCTTAACAATATTCAACCTTTTTGCATTGATAAACTTTATTGTTATTTAAGAGTTTGTATGGCGAACTAACAATAATAAAAAATGTACCGGTAGATGTTGGTGGTAGTAGATATCTAGGCCTACATGGTATAGCGGAAACTGGTGTAGTCAAATATGAACAAGATCAAGAACCACAATGGAAACCATTACACCAACCCACTTTCTCATCATTAATGATTAAATTGGTAGGCATACACACCACCTATGCCCTTTAAGTTAGCCTCATTGTATACTACTAGTTTTTTAAAGCAAATTCAGTTAAAGTGCTTGAACGGACGTCTACACCATAAAAATATGGCAGAAAATTATAGTTCTTGAACAATTATTTATGGAACTCACATTTAGCTAACACTATGACTGCTTTGGGTGCTGGAAGATTAAAATATGTTGTTTTCATGACCCATTAATATTGGTCCCATCAACAATTCTTTCTTGACTGAGATTATATTTTATTTGAAGTGTCAGTATTTTTTTTATTCTCCAAATGCATATTCCCATGTGACATAGATGACTTGATTTTGCCAAAAGATAATATCTATCATAGACATGGTTTATTACCAAATTTTTTTTCGATGTCATATTAATTGGTTTTGCTTTGTTCTTTTAATCGTTTGCACTTAAGTAAATCTTGAACATCATACCTGTCGAATTTTTAGAAAAGGTGGACTGTTTTTTTCTGGTTTGTAATCGTTATTATTTTTTTTTTTTTGATGCTGTAATTATTTATGATTGATATTTTGATCATATTAAACTCTAACCATTAGCACAGATAAGGAAACAACCTGTGTCCAAGGTGTTTCCTTTGTTCTATTAACTTGATACGTTGTCCCCCAATCCCACAAGTACATTTTGGTATTGCCAAATGGTAAAAATCTTGTTTATCGGATGCACTACTTGATCTCTCAACTTATTGTGAAAGTTGTGTGTGCTCATATTATCTGATCTTTTGCGATTGGATTTGATTGGATGATTTATTTGTATATCACCATTCGACAGTTTGACATTGAAAACATAGGGGTTGGCTACCTAAAGCATGTTGACCTGCTCTAATGGCACAATTATTGATTTAATTACTGTTAAAAAAGCAGCCATTTTGAAATTCAAGATGGCCGCTATTTATTACTCATGAGAATATCATAATTGGACAGGTTGACATTGAAAACAGGGTTTACTACCAACAGCAGAGTTATTGCTATTTTACTTTTAAACTGGCAGCCATTTTGAAATTCAAGATGGCCGTCAATTATAATCTGTGAGAATATCACCACTGGGCAGGTTGACATTGAGAACATAGAGTTTGGTACCAAAAGCATGTCGATACCTACCCTAATTGCGCAGTTATGGCTAATTTACTGTAAAATGACGGCATTTTGAAATTCCAAAATGGCCGCCAAGAGAATCTCAAAAAAATGGACCCTTGCATTTTTGTATTCAGCATACCCAAAATATCCGGAAACTGCAATAAAATTGCATTGGGCAAGCATATCTCGCAAACCTGTTTTTTGGACATTAGATTTCTCACTATGTTGAAAAACACAATACGACAAGAACGTATATAGTTGAAAGCGATGGTAGATACTACAAGAGGAACCGTAGAGATTTGATTGAACAGGAAGACTGGCGAATAGAAGCAAATAGCACAAGGCAAAACCGGCTTCGCTACCCGAAACGTAACTGAAAACCTGTTACAAAACTTGATCTGTGATTATATAAAAAGGGCAGAATAATCCCTGTATAATAACTGTGCTAGGATAGTCTACTTCTGAGCACAAAGGCTAATGAACACCTATTAAGAGAATGTAGTTATTATTAGTTTGTTGTAGAATTGTTGTATCAAATGAAAGATAATGTATTACCTGTTGAGGATTGTTTATTAAGGAAAAGGAAACTATGTGCTAAAAAGAAATGTTCCATATTATACTTTACATTTTGAAAGAGAATGTATTACCTGTTGAGGATTGTTTATTGAGGAAAAGGAAACTAAAGTGCTAAAAATAAATATTAGATAAATAGATTCATAAACAAAATAAAATAAAAGAAATAAATAAAAAAAGGGAGAAGTAATAAAGGTACAAAAGATTATTAGTGAGCCCTCTATTGTATGATACATAAAATAAGGACACAAGAGCCTTAAGCAGTTGATAACAAGATAC
>NW_022695194.1:241084-246213 GCF_011630105.1 Anneissia japonica | reverse complement strand
ATGTTTGTATTGGACACTCTTGTTAAAACAATCGCTAAAGAGGAAGAGAGGAAAATTATAATTGTATATTTATCTATTTTTAATTGTGTAAACATAATATTATTCTAATTGAGAAAATATAAAATAACTTATCTTCTCGACTTTCATTCACTAAATTACATCAATGTACACAGGAACTTATATCAAAATCGAAACGAATTATGGAGTAACACACATGTTAGAAAGTAACACAGGCCAGAAACGAATGAATATGAATATTCAAGGCCTATTGGATTATATGAGTCATTCAAAAAAGGCAAACAAATGTATGTTTAGTTTAATAAATAAATTTTGCTCTCTTGGCATAAATTTTGCGATAATTCAATAAAATTCGAATGAGAAAATATGTCAGTTACATTGCATTTTTAGATATATGGAGAATAAGGAGTGATCTCGACACCATATTTCTTTAATAATATGCATATTATAAGATTGATAAGCTATTATTCAAAGCTTTTCAAAAGGAGAACGATAGCCTACTACAAATTTGTTACGAAGAAAAAAAAATATCATGGGTTGAAGAATGCATTGACTGTTGGGAAATGCATTTAAAATATATTAAATAATTAAGGATTTTCATACATGTGGAATAAAATGCATATACATAATGAAAAATGTGATATTTAATTTTAAATTATTTAAACAACTAATGATAAGAAAAACTTTATATTTAACTTTATTTAAAGAACTAATGATATCGCGAGACAATCAGAAAGGGCACATATTTGGGAAAACAGCCGCCTGAAAGCTGACAGCTAATACTGAGCAAAATGTGCTAAGAGAAAATTATGTTTTTAAATAAACTTGGTGCACAGGACCATCTTAGGTCGTTTTCCTACATTTTGGCACAATTTACTTAATAAACCAGGCAGAAACCTAAATATAGAAAAAAAAAAAATAGAATGCACTTATGTAAAAAGCAAAATGAAAACGAATTTTACCTCGTGTTAAAATGTCTTCTATATGGTTTGAGAAAAAAATATTTATAGTCCTAAATCGTTTTTTAAATATCTAGTTGTATTGATAAGACAAAGAGCACACTTTCATATAAGTAAAGCATTTAAACACAGACGTCAGTGATCCAAAAGCTATAATTATTAAAAATAATATGTTATAAAATTGGCATTATATTGCTTGCTTTAATAAAAGAAATTGAGTTGAATTGTCGACGATCAAATGAATAAATGCCTATAGCCACTGGGTTTCTATATTTTGGTCGATAAGAAATTCTGAAAATAGTGATACTGTAATAATTTTGAATGATGTTGATAATTATGAGATGCTTGAAAAGGGATGATAAGTATCATTAATAGAGGTAAACAAATCCTTTAACCAACTTACCAATCTTTTCACATGAGTTTGAAAATGATATTTCATCAATGGCAATGTCTCCATAGGGCGAGTCACTCCGCATTCCTTCAATTATAACCTTAAAATAACGAACTTTGTGATTTTATTAGTTTTATTTTATCTCTTTAAACAATAATACCTTAGCGGTAAATGCACAATTGAGCAGTCTGACAGGGATGGAGACAATGCGAACGAATCGAGCATTTAGTGTAGGGGTGGGACCAGGGGCTATTTAGTATTTAAGTACCCCAGCGGATATTTATTAATAAATTTAAATATATATTTTTTAAAGCAAAAAACTACTGTAATATGACTTAGATGTTGTTGTAATGTGTGAACCAGTCGAGAGCACTCCAACAATCACAATGAATTCAATGCATCATGATAGTATCCTTGATTAAATATAAGTTAAAACAAATAGCTTAATTAAAAAGATAACTTTTTTTTATTATGCCTGAGAAAACATTTTCTTTGGCTTCACCAACAGGGGCTGTATCACCCTTAGTCCGATTCTGGTGGAACACTGTCCCTAGACTTATTTCCTAACTTCAAAATATGTGTTAACTAAAACAACAATCTATTAGATTTATTCTTTGGGACTTTCCACTCTAAACTTGACAGAATATGTACTACTACCCTCGCCTCTCCGATGGAGAGGCAAAGGATATTGAAATAGCTAGGCCTAATATCCATAGATTGTGAACGTTAATTATTTATAGTATATAATTTAAGTCTTAACTGACAGAGCCAACTCGAACGGATACTTCGACCGAATCTTCGGCTAGGTCAGTCTGGCTCAAGACGGTCGATCGCAGACCGCCTCGAACGGATCGACGTGTCAAATTATGGCCGGCGGACTGGAAGCAGTCTGGGCGGCGTGGAAGCCAGCCAGATTAACAGGCTTGCCACATGAGGCATATGGTGCTAGGCCTCGTTTGGCGAATGGGCTTGAGAAGTAAGATGTAAATTTTAGAATGTTTTAAATATTTTGAGCCCAAATATCTCACAATCTGCTGTCCCCACTTCATACTAACTTTATAATTGTGAATGATGATGAAATATGAAAAATAATAATCAATAAATGCACAAATATATAAACACGTAAAGATCCTATACCTGCTCCAAACATATTGTAGTAGAACGTCATCTACAGAATAGAGAAATGATATTGTTTATATCACTATTCCATAGGCTTATCCAGCATGAGGCAGATCAGCCACTTGCCAAGTCTTTATGATAGTGATATTTCCTTTAGTGCAAGCTTCAGGTATATTAATTTCATACATATACAGCAACAGCAAAAAAAAAAAAATAAATAAATAAGTAAATAAAAAATTAAAAAATAAAAAAGAAAAACAAAAGCAAAAAAACAACAACAATAGCAAATAATAATAAAAATTATATATGGAGTTTAATGTTAATAGCGCAATAATAATAATAATAATAATAATAATAACAATAATAATAATAATAATGATAAAAATAATAATAATGATAAAAATCATAATAATAATACTCTATATTATAAATTGAGTAAGGCTTCATGTTTGTGGCAATTTGCCGTCCAGACGCGTGCACAGCTCTGAAAGAAATGGCGTAGCACCATTCTTTTAAATGTCTTATTATTACTGGCATATTTTGGGCTCCTATTGTTGTCTATTAAAATATCATTAAAAACAAGTTTACGAATCTACAAAATATTGGACTAGGATAATCACGCTACAAAAGCAACATATGTGAAAATTCATTATTCAAATTACGTTAGTACAGTACACCGAAAGAAGCAGCGGAGTATAGTAAGTGGAACGTACCACTTCGGTATTCGCGGCTGACACACACGTATAAATGTTCACTAAATAATGGAATAAAAATATTATAAACTCCTGGCCATGGTTATCACTAAAATAAGTCAATACGACACGAATAAGGAATGCCTACATCAAATTTTAGCTTGTATTGTACAATCCATTTTTTACAATATTCTTTACCATTATGCCTATCTAACCTGCTTTAACATTAAAAACAAAATTAATAATAATAATAATAATAATAATAATAATAATAATAATAATAATAATAATAATAATAATAATAATAATACACTTATATAACGCGTAATGAAAACAGCTTCTATTCGCTTCACATAAAACGAAAAGGTGTTTTTTTTAAAAATTAAGAAAAACATAAAACTGGCTCAACAAAAATGCAAAATCTTCAAGGGGTCACAATCTCACTCCACTCTAGCGTAATCCCAGACCCCTACCTAGGTAATACACCTGGGTGAATTCATAGGCGGCGATGGTCGTCCCCCACCCACCGCCCTTAACATGTTAAAGTGCTCTTAAATTTTAGCTGGCAAAAGAATGTACAGAGTGTAAGTAAATAGTAAGAAGCTTTTTTTTCTTGAGATGTTGGGTGTCATTTATGAGAACAATTTTAAGGCTAATATTATTGTATCGAAAGATGGGAGGGTGACAAGACAGAAGACAGTTCCCCAATTCATCTAACTTGCGTTATTTTATTCCCTTCTTTCTGCACCTCCTTTTGAAAATATCTGGACCCACCCCAGTACCCCACAGCAGAGTATTCAGTGCGTTAAGGTAAGTGGAACGTATCACTTAAGTGAGTGCGCCTGCTATAAACCGGTGTATATTAACTAAATATAAAGAATTAAAATTATATTAAAACATGTCCATGTTAATCGCTAAAATATATTAAATAATTAAGGATTTTCATACATGTGGAATAAAATGCATATACATAATGAAAAATGTGATATTTAATTTTATTTAAACAACTAATGATAAGAAAAACTTTATATTTAACTTTATTTAAAGAACTAATGATATCGCGAGACAATCAGAAAGGGCACATATTTGGGAAAACAGCCGTCTGAAAGCTGACAGCTAATACTGAGCAAAATGTGCTAAGAGAAAATTATGTTTTTAACTAAACTTGGTGCACAGGACCATCTTAGGTCGTTTTCCTACATTTTGGCACAATGTGACAAGTCAATATGTGACGAATAAAGAATGTCTGCAGACTACAACCATCAAAACGTTGTATCATGTATTGTATAATCTATTTTTCACCAACCAGTAGGCATAGGCCTAGCATCTTACCTGCTGTAAACATCATAAACAACATTATTATTGGCTCATGTTCTTAATTTAAAAAGCAATTTGATTCTCATTTGCATATGTCTTTCTAAACTTACAGTTAGAGACGAAGCAGTATTCAATATTATGCAAATAAACAATTATAATATTCTGTTATGGCAATACTTGCAGCATCTGGACGACTGGGCTTCATAGAATGATTAGTTTTCTGAGCGGATCCATAGGCAGCGATGGTCGTTGACATTCCGTCCTCCCACCACCCTTACCATGTTAGAGCAGGGCGAAGTTAGAAGGGGAGGGGGATGGCGAGTAAAAAAAAAATGGGTAACGGTGAATGAGATACAGACTTTTGAATATTTAAAGGGGGAAAATGTGTAAAAATGGGCGGTTACGAACTTATTTCATTCATTTTTTCATTAAAACTTATTTCATTTATCCTGCAAATAATCTGGACAATTACCTCACCGGCCCTGCACCCCACCCACCATTTTAAAAGCGAAAGAAAAAAATAAAAAGAAAAAAAATTGATCGGCCAAAACGCCTCAGAGTTTATTTTCGGCTGTCTAGAAAACAAAACAAGGGAATTGTTATCTGGATCGGCCCCACTTTCGGCCTCCTTTC
>NW_022695194.1:239983-241022 GCF_011630105.1 Anneissia japonica | reverse complement strand
CTGTAGAGTGCTTGAGAATAATGTTCAAGCTGAAATTATTGTTGCCTTTTAAATCGCTCAAGCGATGGGAGGGTGACAAGACAAAAGACGGTTTCCCAAGTCATTAAAGAAAAAAAAATGTTGATATGTTGTGGAACTGATTTTTCTAAGACTGAAAAAAGTCGTTAACGAAAAACTTGGTAACGGTGAATGAGATACAGGTTTTTTAAATTATTTAAAAACTGAAGGAAAAGGTGTAAAAATGTGGGCGGTCTTAGAAAAATCAGTTCCACAACATATTAACTTTTTTTTTTTCGAAGGCGACCTTTTCGCGAGTAATAATAATAATAATAATAATAATAATAATAATAATAATAATAATAATAATACCGTAAATGCTCGAATGTACTGTGGCACTGTCACCCTTTGTAATAACCTGTCGAACTTTGTAATAATTGTTGTCGCACTTTGTAATATTTAAGCTGTCGCACTTTGTAATAACTGTTGTCGCACTTTGTAATAATCAAGCTGTCGCACTTTGAAATAGCTGCCTGTCACACTTTGTAATACGCAAAGCTGTCGCCCTTTGCAATATAGTCTGTCGCACTTTGTAATAGCATGGAGAAATTAGTCCTCCATGGTAACAACTTGTTTTATTCAACTATGTTATAAATTTTAATGGATATAAAAACATATTATAGAATGTTGAATATTATGGATGACTAATACTACAAGGTCAAGGTCATATACACGTTTTACTAGTAATTTGTATCATAATTTTCCAACTCGGTGACTTACTGCGTTACGTCTTACGCAATGGCAAATCAACAAATGTGACATTTTTTTTTCTTGTGCGTGTGCATGATACTACAATGTCAAGGTCTTAAACAAGTTTCCGAGTTTTTCTTGGTCCATGACATGTTTCTTGGTCCATGACATGTTTGACGTTACAATGGGAAGCTTCGACGGGGCCGAAATATGCGAACTTGTCGGATCATTCGTCCTCTCCTCCCTCATCCCAATACTCAGAAAAACATCCCGATACTCGGCAAAACCAACG
>NW_022695194.1:235236-239730 GCF_011630105.1 Anneissia japonica | reverse complement strand
GAAGATTGCATTAGCATGAAACAGTCTGTAGAGTGATAATACCCAGTTCTACAAGTTCTACATTTTCAATACTTTTAATATATATATACTATATATATACATAAAATACTATAGAAAGAGCCGTTATAATTGTTTTTTTAGCTAGTATATAAAATATAAAAAAAAAAATATTTTCCTATATAACAATGTTGTGCTTACGGTGGTTGGGTATAATTCAGCAAGCAACAGAACCAAGGAAAGAATGCAATATTTTTACCCTTATATATAATTGAATGACATTAAATGACCTATTTATGATTTATAATCTCCTGACCATGTCAGAAATGATACAATGGTATTGTTTACTATGTACAGTACACATTTAACATAAAAATTCTTAACATTAATATGGCTTTACATCTGTCTCTTATACACATCTAGATGTGTATAAGAGACAGCTTTGTAATAGCTGCCCGTCACACTTTGTAATACGCAAAGCTGTCGCCCTTTGCAATATAGTCTGTCGCACTTTGTAATAGCATGGAGAAATTAGTCCTCCATGGTAACAACTTGTTTCATTCAACTATGTTATAAATTTTAATGGATATAAAAACATATTATAGAATGTTGAATATTATGGATCACTAATACTACAAGGTCAAGGTCATATACACGTTTTACTAATAATTTGTATCATAATTTTCCAACTTGGTGACTTACTGCGTTACGTCTTACGTAATGGCAAATCAACAAATGTGACATTTTTTTTTCTTGTGCGTGTGCATGATACTACAATGTCAAGGTCTTAAACAAGTTTCCGAGTTTTTCTTGGTCCATGACATGTTTCTTGGTCCATGACATGTTTGACGTTACAATGGGAAGCTTCGACGGGGCCGAAATATGCGAACTTGTCGGATCATTCGTCCTCTCCTCCCTCATCCCAATACTCAGAAAAACATCCCGATACTCGGCAAAACCAACGTCGGTCTCTACCGAGATGATGGCCTCGCTGTCATGAACAGTTCATCACCAAGACAATGCAATAAAATGAGGAAATATATTATATCTATCTTCCACGCATTCGACCTCCGCATCACCATACAGGCGAACATCCACACCACCAACTTCCTCGATGTCACACTCAGCCTAAAAAATGGGTCCTTCAAGCCTTACAGCAAACCAAACAACCAACTACTCTACGTCAACAGCAAATCCAACCATCCCCCATCTATCCTGAAACAAATTCCGCATCTATTAACAGACGCATATCCAATATATCTGACTCCAGTGAATCATTCCACCAGGCCGCCCCTGACTACGAACAAGCTCTACAAAACAGCGGATTTCCAGTACAAAATGGAATACCAGCCTCCACAACCAAAATCTTCAAAGAAAAATAGAAGCAGACACATAATCTGGTACAACCCACCATTCAGCAAAGGAGTGAAAACCAACATCGAAATATCATTCCTTAACCTGGTCAAAAAGCATTTCCCGGGTGGCAACATTTTACATAAGCTCTTTAACAAGAACAATGTCAACGTCAGCTATAGCTGCTCAAGAAACATGGGCAGTATAATCAAAGCCCACAACAAACAGTTTCTTGTTGCTAAGCAACAACAGCCAAAAACTCTCTGCAATTGCAGGAAAAAAGATGAATGTCCACTCTCTGGAAATTGCCTCACCTCATCCATCATCTAAAAAGCCACTGTCTACTCAGATGATGACAAAAAAATGCTACATCGGGCTCACTGACACACTGTTCAAAACCCGATACACAAACCACAAATACACTTTTAACACCCCCAAACACAGAAACAGCACCGTACTCTCCAAATACGTATGGAAATTAAAAGATAGCAACACACCCTACTACATTAAATGGTCTATCATCGACAAAGCATCGGCTTACTCCCCAAAAACAAAGCGCTGCAACCTAACCGAGAAACTTCACGTAATATATTCAGACAAACAGTCAACACTAACCAAAAGAACCGAGCTATTGCCTAAATGCAGGCACAACAACAAATACCTACTTAAAAACAATTAACTCATTTGCATTTTCACCTGTCTTAGCATTCATATACTCGCACAACCCTTGTATTCTCTCACTCCTGTAGGGTACACATTTAACATAAAAATTCTTAACATTAATATAGGCTTTACATGGTGGTTATCAAGAAATTTAAGATGGCTGCTAAATGACCTTGACCTAATGAAATCGAATGGTCTTAAAATGGCTGCCATAATAAATTCTTATCAAATATTCGAATTCTGCGAGCTTAAGTATAATATTTACATTAAAACATGACTGCTAAAGATAGGATATCACAAAGTATTACACATAAAATGACTTTGATCGACCCTAATTGACCTATTTATGACCATAATATCTATCTTAACATTTCACAAATGGTGTAAATCTTTGATCATGAAAACATAATTTTAGGCATCAGGATTCTAATTCGAAATGTTTTACAAGCTGAGATATTAAACAAAATATACCGGTAGGTTATGCATGGCAGCCATCTTGAAAACCAAGAAGGCCGCCAATGACATTGAATAAAATACTGTTGTTCCTATCAAAAAACTTAATTCCAAGAGGTTGAGTATGTTTCTGATGTAAAACACGACACTTAGGCCTCCGTTATTAAGATCATACAATATTTTACCTGTAATGACCTTGACTGACCATAAATGACCAGAAATGACCTATTTATGACAATCTGACGTAGTCGAAAACTGTATAATAGTATTTCTTGACCATGAAAACATATTTTTGGACATTATAATTATAATTTCAACTGGTTTAGAAGCGAAGATATAGATAAATATATTTTTTACATTGTGGCCATTTTAAATCCAAGATTTTTTTATAAAATATTAGCATTCTTTTATAAAATAATACATGCATTGGTTGCTATGTATTAAAAACCTTCGTGGGGATCTAAGAAGTTGCAAATTTATTTATAAATATGACATATTACGATGACATTATGATTTTTTCTCATATTTTTATCTATTTATATTTTGTCGGCTATTTTGCATAAACGCATTTCCGTATATTTCCCCTACCTGGATTTTTTTAGACTTTTAATATGTTCAAATAGGGACCTTATATATATGCACTGTAGTAAAATAAATTATGTTGCAATTATTTCAACTTTTCACTAAAATTTACGCTAATTTTCTTGTACTATTTGAAATAGAATTTGGAGAGGGCGGTTATCAAGTCAGACCTACGTTTTGAATTTGAATTACATTTGAAAAAATTTAGAACTACATTTTGGAAAATTTGAACTACGTTTTGGAAAATTAGAACTTCATTTTGGAAAACTAGATATACATTTTGAGAAATTTACGCCTACGTTTTGATAAATTAGACATTGAGTTTTGCAATTACATTTTGATTTTAAGATTGACTTTTGCTGCGTATGACACCCCATATGTATAAGGCTATGTGTATGACTAACAAAATAACCAGTGGGCACTGTCCCAACGTAATTCAATGTGTTGATTGGTGGAGCTGGCCGGACACTAAAACTTTAATGTCGCTATCTTAATGCACTATGACAAATTGCAGATGAATAATGGCATGTTTTAGAAACCAATCGGATAAAAATAAAATATGCGTGGAACAAGGCATGATATAAGCTATAGGCCCTAGGCGTAGTCATCGGACGGCTGGCATAGAGAGATCTAGCCTATGCTGCCTCATTAGACTCCTGGCCTAGGCCACCTCTCTTTCCGGGTCGATTTGAGGCTTCGGTCAATATGGTAATAATTATTGCTGATGTTTTGAGCTATAAATTACAAATGGGTCATTTTCTCAAGACAGCTCGAGTATAGACGGGGGAGAAATTTGTTGACGTGAAGATCTGCACGGTGACAAGTAAAGAAGCTGCGAAACATAGACTGTTTCTTTTGCAGCCTGCCAATATATTTTTTAGACATGAGCACTGCGCAGATTATCAGACCGGGATTTATTTGTGTGACGTAAGCCAGGGACGTATCCAGGGGGGGGGGGGGGAGCGGGGGGGGAGCCGTGGGAGCCGCGGCTCCCCCCCTTTGTACACAATGTTAAAATTTTAAAGGTTATTCTTGGGCCAATACAAATTCTTTCCTGGGATCACTCAAAGTGAATACTTCCAAAACATGTAAATATGCATCAGTACACATTACACATAGGCCTAATAGAACACATAGGCCTAAGCGTGATTTTAAAAAATCTTAAATCCATAAATCTCAGGCCAGGTCTTTTAAGATAGAAATGCGATATTGTGGTTCAATTTCGTTTTTATCCTTTTCCAAATCTTTAAATTTTTGTTTAATAATACTAGGCCTACTACTACTAGTAATAATAATAATAACAATGATGATGATGATGATAGTAATAATTGATAATACATACTATTAATAGCAATAAAAAGTGAAGAAAATTGTGCTAAATGCGAAAAAGAGTTGTGATTTGTTGATCATAATATAGTATATATAGTTAAAGCTTAGTAAGCTATA
>NW_022695194.1:224455-234722 GCF_011630105.1 Anneissia japonica | reverse complement strand
ATCATGTTTGTTTAATAATACTACTACTAATAGTAATAATAATAATAACAATGATGATGATGATGGTAATAATTGATAATACTATTAATAGCAATAAAAAGTGAAGAAAATTGTGCTAAATGCGGAAAAGAGTTGTGATTTGTTGATCATAATATAGTATATATAGTTAAAGCTTAGTAAGCTATAGTTAGGCCTAAGTTGTCCTGGATATTAAGTAGATCCTTGATAAAAGATCATGAGAAATTTGTTAGCGTTTCGTTTTGTCTATAATGGTGATGTGATGAATTTTACTATATAAAAGTGTCATTTCCGGCCATCTCGAGAGGTACTATTTCCTCAAATTTTCTCACCTCAGCCCCAGCCATGGTGGGCTGAGGTGGTTGTGAAATCACGTTTCTGAAGTAGGCTTATGTAAAATACATACTCAAAGACAATGTTTTTAAGCTTTGTTTTCTGTGGTATATCACACACATATTAATGAAGATCTCTATGGTTGTCAAAAATCCCTAATAAAAGATCATTGTTTGGCGCTTCATTTTGACTAATGGTGATGTGATGATGATGAATTTTACTAAAACTGTCATTTCTGGCCATCTAGAGTTACTATTTCCTCAAATTTTCTTACCTCAGCTCCAACCATGGTGGGGCCGAGATGGGTGTCGACTCACAAAATGCCCTCCCCCTCCACCTTTCAAAACAGATCTGTGCCCTTCCTTGGGTAAACCCCATCGAGTCGGCTCCTGATGTATGTCTTAGTGACTGCTGTTTGTTTTTAGGATGTGATCTGGTTTTACATGTTCATTCGTGATTATGACTATTCTGGATAGTTTTGAGCAGAGGTGGATTCAAGGCCCCCCCCCCCCAACTTCATTTTTTAAGGGAAAAAAAAAGAAAAATATATTCAAATTCAAGTGCGAGAGTGTAATTTCCGGCCGTCTAGAGATGCCCTAATCATAAATTTTCTTACCTCAGCCCCAACCATGGTGGGGCTGAGGTAAGAACTCTGAGTGGTTCCTCAGTCTGTGAATGTCCCTCCCTGGTTCACCTCTCTTTCGAATTCCTGGATCTGCCACTGTTGATTTATTATATAATTATTTTTTTAGCTTATTTATAATGCGTCTATTGCAATTTTCACTTTATCCTCTCAAACAGTCCTAAGAACGTTCAGAGTGCGCTACTTCACAGGGGGATTCGCCCTCTTGACCCCGCCGGGGTCCTACGTAATTCGCATAACGGCTCCCCCCTTTCAAAATCCTGGCTACGTCCCTGACGTAAGCAACATTTACGAAACAGGTACTGATTTTTGGTGGTTTTGACTGTTTTTTGGTTGTTATTCAATATCCAGCTTAGAAAAGAAGCGCAATGTGGTCGTAACATATGAAACACAAGTGTATAAGATATGAACACATTCCTATAATAATAATAATAATAATAATACTAATAATAATAATAATAATAATAATAATAATAATAATAAATTAATTAATAATACCATTAATAAGCAATTAGTAGAGCTCCGCATAGTGCACTATAGGAAAATTATTGTACGAAGGTTAGATTTAATGCTTGAAATTTTTGAATGCATTAAATCTAACCTAAGTATAATAATTTTCCATTTAGTGTAAATAACTCAAGCTTTAAATCTAACCTAAGTATAATAATTTTCCATTTAGTGTATATAAGTCAAGCTTTATAAGTCAATCACCGTCTTTTAATTTAATTTTTTTTATAAGTCATCGGTTGCTATCAGTATACGTGTGCGTATTTACATTTAGCTGTGTGTATGCTGATGTTTGCTCCTACAGTACGCGTTTTACTACACATCAGCAGCACAGTACAGTACGGATACGATGACGGATTAATAACTTTTGGAATTTGTATTGTGTTAGAATGAACTTGTTTGTAATTCTATTTTGATAGACTTTCGTCAAAGAAATAAACATTTCAGCATTCCAGAGAGAATACAGTCTCTGACGTCCGTTTTGGTCGGTGCATGCAGACAGGTAAAACCGTGCGAAGATTTCATAACTAGGCTAGGCTACGGTCTAGTAGTAGTAGGAGGAGGCCAGTTCGGCCTCCTGCCTGGCCGTAGGCCTACATCTAAATTCTTGGAGTCTTTAAAATAGGTATAGAATATTCCTATTAAACGTTCAGTTTCTTGTGTTTATGAGGGTCCATTGATTCAAAGAATTCCTTAATTGTTCATACTTCATACAATATTGAATTTGAAGTAACTTTCTTCGGGTTCTTAATAAGCTTGTTTTACGAAAGTAATTTTCAATTACAATTCAATTTTTATCACGGTGCGCGATGTATTCGCGGTGACGAAAAAATGAGGAATTTTTTTTTGCACACGAACCTAAAAAGAAATCAAGCCAAGCGTTCACTAATAGAAAAATTAGTGGACGCTGGGGAATACCGTACTCGCGCGAATAAGCGCCCCGTTTGAATAAGCGCCCATTCTAATTTGAATAAGCGACCCTCATAAGATTTTCTTTTTAGCAAGTCAATAATCCAATCAATCCTAGGACTTTGATTGTTGGCATGATTTGAGTTGTAGAGTGGAAACACGTTCTTCTTCAGTCATTATCAAAATAAGGATATTTCTCTTGGACAGATGAGAGGTCCGATCCCTGGACATACAGTATATTTCCAACTTTAATCTTTTTACATATTTGTCTATGTCTAGTCCTACTCCTCTTTTTCTTTTTTCGACCTTAAGCACATTCTCATCTGAGTTTTCAAGAAAAATACAATGATCCTGCCATCCTTGGCCAACAACAAGCTAACCACTACCCACCACTAATTGCATCTGCTATTTTGCTGTTATGTAAATATTCACGCATTCTTGTTATGAGCCATGTTCTCTGGACGATTATCTTTCCTAACCACCATTCGTAATGTCCATATTATAATCTTTTTTTTTCATTCAAAAAGTGCCTCTTGAATTTTTAATTACTAAAATAATTTCCCATAAGAACCCCTCGATTCTCATCTATTTCCATAAGCGCCCCCTTAATTTCCACTCTGTTTTCATAAGCGCCCCGTTTAAATAAGCGCTCCTCAGAAAGTGCAACAAATATTTTAAGCGACCGGGCGCTTATTCGCGCGAGTACGGTATGCTGTATTCACATTTGACCCAATACAAACGTCGGACAGCGTTTCTGATACGTTAAATACCACTGTCCCTATTTTAACACACTTATTAAATCTTCTGATCGGTTCGGTAGGCCTTCGTTTCGATAATTCGGATTTGGCCATGTGTGAATGCAGCTTTTATTGGAACCTTTCTTGGTTGCCTTGATCCATCCAAGTTGAGCATTCCTAGACCTAATAACATTGGGAGTTACAGTGATGACGTCACGATTGACTTATAATAACAATAATTATTTATTTATTTATTTAATTTATTTATTAATAATTATTTTTGTATACAATCAATAAATTTCAGACTAATAAAATAAATGAAATACTACTACTAATAATAATACCATTAATAATAATTAGATAATACTATTAATATCAATGAAATAACAATACCATTATTAACAATAATAATAATAAAATACTAAAAATTATATTAATTATACTAATAATTTGACAGCACAAAATACTTACAGCGCATGAACTGTTAAATGGGTAAATAACAGGGCTGATTATACGCGCATTTGACCAATTTTCTTTAGATGATACCTCAATATAAAGGTAATGACCAGAGGAGGACCGAAAAGTTTGATCACCATATTGTGGTCCAGTATTTGCAGATTGTGTAAGGCCTCTATGCCTTGTCCAATCAAAGCTGTCATCTGATTCCTGTCGCCATTGACATAATTTGCTCTCTTCACTTTCAAATGAACATGAGAAGGGTTTTTGGGTACCTAAAAAGGAAAAGTAAAAGAAAGTTACTCTGTATGACCAGTGGTTACTAAGATATGCTGTATTTTAATCTCTAATTTGCATAATGAAATTAATTTGCATATTTAATAAGCAGTAGGTATAATTTCTGGATTTCACCAACCCTGCATCTGTGTATTTGTTTAAGGTGCAGTAATGTACATTTAATAGGAATGTGTGTGCTCTGAAAAATTTAAAAAAAAAAAAGGAAAAGTAAATGAAAGTTACTCTGTTTGACCAGTGGTTGCCAAAATATGCTGTATTCCCATCTCTAATTTGCATATTTAGGCTAATTTGCATACTTACTAGGTGTAATTTTTGGATTTTACCAACCCTGCATCGGTGTATTTGTTTTAGTTACAATTGAAATCATTGTTTGCAATTATTGCAGAGCATTTATATTTCTGGAAGACTCAGTAAAAGGCCTAATGGTACCACCGCAGGGTGGGACATCTGGCCCGGCCGTCGGAAAAATCTGTCTGGAAATAATATTTAAAATAAATTTAAGAAAGCAGTTTACACTAGAGGTGACCTTTTCGCCTAACCCCAACAATGGCAGGTGCGACTTGTCTGTCAGAAAACAATAAAACAGCTGACGCGCCACCGCTGTTCAGTAGGCGTTCCCAATTATGGATTCCAATTACTCACAATTGGCCCAAAATCACAAAATAATTAAGGTCAATGTACGTTTGCGCATTTATATCAATACACATAGTATAGAGAATATCCATGCCATGAAGTTAGAATTCATTTTTAAAGCAACTAGGGCCAAATTTTATTTTGTTTTGTTAATTTGTTACAGTCAGCAGCTGTTTCTGTGCAGTTTCTTTCTTTCTTTATAGCAACATTTTAAAATGTTACTAGGGAAAAACTACTGATTTTATTGGAAACTTGGAGAACATGATAGGTGCAACCTCCCATTTATAAGGTGTTCACAACTTCGGGTCAAAGGTCACATGGGTCATTAGCGTCAAAAAACCAAAAAATCGTATAAAAGCATATTTCTCTCACAAATAACAAGACTTGTCCTTTGCAAATAAGCATTGACCTAAGATAGAGTCTATAGGGTGTTCAGGGATTTGGGGTCAAAGGTCATTAAGGAGAAAAATTTTATATTTTTTCTGGCAACATTTCAAAACGCTACTAGTACCAAATGGCAAGGCCGATTTTAACCAAACTTGGGTCAGTATAACCGGCGACACCTCCAATACATAGGGTGGTCACCGTTTGGCGTCAAAGGTCAAACAGGAGTTTAAAAAACAGTAGAGTAAAAAAAATCGTATAAAAGACTACTTCTGTTAGAAATAACAGCACAGTATTGTCCTTTGCAAGTAATCCAGTAAGGGTGTAGATTTGAGGGTCCTTTCAATTTTTGAGGACCAGACCTAAATATCTTTGTAAAGGTCTTGTATGATTAAATTTTTGTGACGATCTGCAGTATGGTAGGGATCGGAGGACCAGTTAAAAGGAAAACGTCCCAGACCACATATTTCGAAAACGGGATCAACTGCTCGGAATGAAACATTCGGAAAATGTTTAACAAGGAAGAAATTATTATGTGCTGTCGACGAATCAGTCAAGGGTGTAAATAGGAGTGTCATTTCAATTTTTGAAGACCCAGACCTAAATATCTCTTTACAAAAAGATATCAATTGGTATAATTTAAACCTTGTATAACAGTTTGTCAAGGTCGAGAAAAGAAATATTTCGAAAACAGATCAACTGGTCGGGAAAGTTTAACCAAGTTACAAGTAAGATAGTATTATGTGTTGGCGACGAATCAGTCAAGGGTGTACATTGGAGGGTCATTTACATTCTTGAGATCCCAGGCGTAAATATCTATATAAAAAAACTTTTCAATGGGTGTAAATGTAACTTTCTCTAATAGTTTGTAAATGTCTAGTAAAGAAAGGACTGAATTTTTGTGATGATCCGGCGTATGATGTCAATATGAGGACCATTTAAAGGAAAACGTCCCAGACCAGACATTTCAATACGGGTCAACTGATCCGAATAAAACTTTCGGGAATATTTAACCCAAGTTACAAGGAAGATATTATTATGTGTAGGGGACGATCCAGGTTAGGGTGTAAATTTGAGGGTCATTTAAATTCCTTACGTCCCAGTTATAGATGAATACAAATGACACTTTGCAGAATAGTTTTTCATGGTGAAATGATCAAATTTTGGTGACGATCGGCTGTACAATGTGGATATGAGAACCATTTAAAGATTTTTTGATGACAGTTAATTAAATTATTTAAACGCAATTTACGTTTTCTGAAAACGCTTTAACCAGTTACAGCTAGGTTAAACTCAAAACTTTTGCTTTCAGTCATTGAATCGCTATAAACTGAAAATGCACGTTCCTATGCAAGGTCGGTCCATATAGCAAGGTAATTGAATTGCCTTGCATATAGCGCGCAATGGTTATGGGTCACGATGTACCTCCCTATTACCAATGCAGCCATCCTTCAAGTCTCACTAATAACGTCGCAGTGAACTTGGTTTTCGTTGTTTTTTTTCCTTTTTTCCCACTTCATATTTTTTTTTTTTACTTCAATAAAATTATATTGGTTTTCCGTGTTGGTTATTTATTTATTTTGTTACTTTATACCTTTTAACGATTCTTCTTTCTGTTGCAATTTCAACTTCATTTCTCATTAAAGCAATGAGGAAAAGCCCTATGTTCTGTTGTTCAAAAAGACATAGTAAGTCTAGTTGTTATTATTATTATTATTATTATTATTATTATTATTATTATTATTATTATTATTATTATTATTATTATTTTATATGAAGTCAATATGAAACAACTGTAACTAGAGATACTAAGTTCAAACGAACATGAGGAAAAGCCCTATGTTCTGTTGTTCAAAAAGACATAGTAAGTCTAGTTATTATTATTATTATTACTATTATTATTATTTTATATGAAGTCAATATGAAACAACTGTAACTAGAGATACTAAGTTCAAACGAACATTAACCCAGTCATTTTTCAGGATTTGACTCCAAGATAGCCCTCCCTGTGACATTTGTCCTCAAACTGTGAACACCCCAATGACCAAATTTGATTGAATTCGATTTAATGGCTTGCCATTATTAGCATTTTGAACCTTTGACCTATGAATTTGACCAGAGTATTTTTTTTAATGTTTGGAAAGTCCTAATGATCATTCCTGGTAAATTTGAGCTCAATTGGTCTACTTTAAAAATTTCAACCCAATGAATTTTTTGTGACCCTGATCCCAGACTGGGATGAAGGAGATGTCACTGGTTCTTAATGACCAAATGCGATTGAATTCGGTCCAATTGTTTGCCATTAGTAACATTTTTAAATGTTACCAGATAGAACAAAAGATTAACCCTTTAATGACATTTGACACTAAATCCCTGAACACCATAAAGACCCTACCTTATGCCAATGCATATGTGCTCAGGACAAGACTGTGCTACGTTATTTGTGACAAAAAAAAAATCTTTTTTTTAATATTTTACCCTAATGACCCCTACGTGACCTTTCACCCCAAGCGGTGAACACCCCATATATGAGAGGTGTCACCGGTTATACTGACCACGTTTGGTTGAAATCGGAAAAATCGTTTGGCACTAGTAGATACTCTTTGTAAAAAAAAACATTAAGGCACAATTCATATCCCAAGGTTAAAAAATCTACTGTAAACACTAATTATTCTTATGGTTTGTATGCAGTATGCGGACATCATATGGAATCGAAACATTGTTGTTGAAACTGCGCAAACAAAATAAAATAAAACAAATATATAAATAATCATTACTTTAAAATAAGATCTCTCATCTTCCAAGTATTAAGATCTCTCATGTTAATGCCTGGGATTGTTACGTCAACTGATGCTAATCAGCCAATGACAGCCATGTTTTCTATTAAAGAAAACGGCTATGAAGACGAGTAAAAAGTCTTTCAGACAGCGATATATTTCCGCGACAGGACGTCGTGTGTGCTGATCAGTGAAATAGACAATAATTCTTAAATTATAACAATAATACTTTGTAACTTACATTGGTTACTTAAAGCTGCAAGTGAGCACACTGAGATAACATATTTTAAGTACATCACGTATTTAAACCATTTTTCACAAAATCGTTATGATACTAAAACACATCTCTACCAAACCATGAACGTGATGTGATGTGAATGTGATTTTTACTTCCTTAAAGTCAAAACTATTTTAGGCAAGGGTTTTGAATTACACATTTGTATAATGTACTAGGCCTGTATCTCATTCTGTATATAAATAAAACTATATATAAAAAATAAATTTAGGTCATGAAACTTTCATAACTAATACTAACAAAAATAATAATAGGCAATAAAACGTAGCATTTATTATGATGCAGAATTTTTACTTCCTTAAAGTCATACAATTATTTTAGGCAATGAATTGAATTACCCATTCGTAGAATGTACTAGGCCTATATCTCATTCTGTATATAAATAAAACAAGTGAAATAACTTAACTACCAGCAATAATTATAACAATAGGCAATAAACCGTAGCATTCATAATGATGCAGAACAATTTTATGTTATTTATTATCACAGGTCACCTATTATTAAGGTAATAACAACGAACATATTTATGACGTAATAATACACGGTAAGCCATGGGTGCTTTCCACTTTTCTAAAGTTAAATACTGTAGACGTAACGTAGGACAGTTTGATAAAATCTTATGAATTATTCATAGTCATCCTTACAGGAAGTATTTTGCGCATGCGCTTTTTTCAAGTGTGTGTCAGCCTCAGTGATCAGCTGTTCTGTACACCGCGAGTGACCTACAATAGTGTTCGATTGTAATATGACACATTTTTCTTTGTATGAGCCTTGTTGAATCAATGCAAGAATAAAATAAGTGATTGATAGTTGATTCTGAAGTTAAATACATTAAAATACAAAATACTATGAAATAGTTGTTCAGTTAACGTATGATATTAGGACTACGAAGCTCGATTATGACACGATTACCAATACGATAACATCTTGTATATTATGATGCCAGGACAAATTAATTAAATAATATAAAATAAGATAAGATAATTAAGTTCACTCACAACACAATAGTTATCTCACAATTTCGAAATTCACTCGTGGGTATAATTTAATTCACTCACAACACACCAGTTATATCACAAATTCGAAAGTCACTCGTGGGTATACATAATTATAACTATTTATTATTTTTTTCTTCGCTTTTTCAAACCAATCTGTATCAGTGGCGTATCTAAAGGGAGGGCGCAAGGGCGCACTCCCCCAAAAATTACTCGCCCCCCCCCCCAGTCGCCCCTCCAAAAATATCACGGTCAAGTAGTTAAAATCACCATATTTTGCGAATATGATCATCGTTCCCCTACTTCAACTTCGCACCCCCATCAGCCTCCCCCTCCATTTCAAGACTTCTAGATAAGTACTTTGGATACACATTGCATTGAAAGGAGAAAATATCGTAATTCACATTTGTATTACGTTATCCACCTTCTGAGCAAGAAGGTGTATTTGTTAGTACATCTGGCATATGTTGTATTATCAATCGATATTGAATGTATTATGACATATTCCACGGTAAAGTTAAATGTTATGTAACATCGGAATTTCTATTTTGCATCTGATTTACGGTACGTTTAACATATACCACTAATTAAATTTTAAGAGTAATCAATTGATAATGTTTGAATTAGCTTGCTCATCTCAGGAAGAGAATACGGCTTATTATGTTAATAGTTGATGGTGAAAAATAAATACCAAGTATGTTGGACGGTAATATGACTTTTTCAGTGTTCTTTCATAATTTGATTATTTTACCACATGGTCTAATGTGTATTACGTTATCCGTACATATTTATTGTGGTAATGATGCGATCACGTGTGTACCATAAACAGCCGTCTCACAATGTATTTACAGAAAACATTACAGAGAATGTCAACAAAATGAAACAAATTTAACATATTTCAAAACAACTAAATATATGATTTTGAAACATATTATAGATAACATAGAAAATGCTTCTAAACTAAGTGTGGAAAACCATAGTGATTTTGTTTGTTTTTATATTAATGTAATCACGCAAGTTTACTTTATTGTAAAATAATTGTATTAACAAAGAATTACGGTTACGTAATACACATCAGCCATTGTGTACAAAGATGTACCATAACATTCAAATTGATTTAAAAAAACAAAACATACATGTGTTGTTCACAATGTCTGTTGATCTGCTATTTTTGGTATGTTTACTTTCAAGTAATTGAACCCATGGGCAGCATAGAAACAATTTTATTATTTTTCGAAATGGAACTGGTCTCATATTTTTTCGTAAAATTGCCCATATATAAA
>NW_022695194.1:221486-224327 GCF_011630105.1 Anneissia japonica | reverse complement strand
GTATATGCCAACGCCAGTATTCGTATAAAAAACTTTAGTCGAACTTCGAACTTGAACTTCATTTAGTAGTGTTAGTTGCAACTTCAACTTCGATTTTTATTCACCAGCAACGTAGTCGAAGTTTTAACTACGACTAAATCAAGTCCTAGTTTTAGTTCAACTTAAGACGACTGGCAAGCCACGACTATCAAACTAACAAATGAAAATGGCTAACTTTAATAGCAGACGAAATTTTAGAGATCCAGTAACTGAAAACTTGCTTTCTTTGGTGAACTATTATAGTTGAGCCCGAACGAGGGCGGCGCCATCTTTGTTGTTGTTATTGTGAAGCTACGTGATGGTAACGCGAAGGGGTTTCGTGCTAATTAGGAACTATCGTAGGTGGCTAGCAAAACATGTTAATTTCTCCTTTTGGAAGCTAAACTTGATGCCTCTTTTGTTTAACACACCGAAGATATATCAAAACTTGCGTATACAATCGTTTTTATTCGTTTCACTTTATCGTGAGTTACAAAAACATGTTTTTAGTGCGGTATGTCAGTCGGCGATTTTGCCTGACCCTAGGCTGACTAAAAAAATCGGCCTGTGGAGGTATCATTTTAGTCGAGGCTCGTGTCATTTAGTCGTAGTGCTAGTCAATGTTCGTTTTAAGAATACGAAATGACATAATTTTTAAGCTTTAGCTCAAACTACGACTAAAGTTTTTTTTTTAAAGAATTCCGGGGCTCCACCATCAGAAAATGAAAGTAAAAATGTTATAAAGAATGTTTGGTCATTCATTCAAATTGGACATTTCAAGCCTAAGTTATTGGAAAGTGAAAGTACAGCACTCTTAGAGTCAAGATAAACATGATTTTGAGTAATTGCCTTCAAAAGTTATTTGTGCATACATTGTTTAATAGAATTAACTATCTAAATAACATTAAATAAACGATTTGTTGACTACTTCCAGCACTAATACTTTGGGAGATGATTAATAACACATTAAACTGTGATCTATAGTGAAAAAAAAAAAATGATTTTTAGGCAATTTTTTGAGCTCCCATATTTTATAGCTCATTTACTCAATACTGGCCTGTGCGACAACTTAACCATTTTGCCATGACATGCCTCAAATTGCAGTGTTCTGGAGGATTAAAACTGGCCTATTTGCGCATGCGTTAGCAGCAGGGAGCATTTAATCCTATTTAATCCATTTTTGATTGCTCTTTAAATGTTTCGGCACGCGCCAGATCTAAAGTTTGTTTACATTTTAATTCTCCCGATTCTTTTTACAGTTATTTTCCAAAAACAAAACTGAAAAGCTCGATAAAATAATATTTTCAACGGAGGGCTAGCCTAGAATCTAGATTGTTTATTACTCGCGTCCGCTTGCATACCGATCATCATCATGGGGCCACTGCTTATTTGTTTGACAATGGTAGTAATTTTCTGTTTTTATAAACAATTATTTGAAAGTTTATTCATAGTATACCCACGCCCAAAAATGGTTGTGACAACTGCCGTTAGTTGGTAAAAATTCACCATTTTGAAATGGCAGTCGAAAATATGTCAAGTATTATTATTAATTACTGTATTATAAATTACGTTCGGGAGAATCGGGAAAATGGATCGCGCGTTTTTTTTTTTTGGAGAGAGAGAGAGAGAGAGAAAGGCTAGAGGGCCGAGCGAGGAGGTGTAAAAGGGGATTATGGGATAGAAACTTGCATTTACACATTGACCCTAGGTTGTACATCCGAGGTTAATGGTTTTTCGAAAGCGGTGTTGTGCAGGGTTGCCATTTGGCCTTTTTGACGGCCAGATTCCTCAAATCTGGCCGTATAAAAATTTGACTGGCCGTAGCATTTGAAAAGTCACGGCCAAACTATATTTGGCTGAATTTTTGAAAAGTTTACATTTTTTTCAATATCGGCCTAATATAACGTAGACTTGTTTTGGATATTTTGTTTTTGTTAGTTTAAATTCTATATTTGATTCTAGATCTTGTACCTTTGTTTGTACTTGCACTAAACACTTAATCTATGTTCCCCGATTCAGCCGATTTGACGTAAGAGAGTTTATTTAAAAGATGACAGTTACATTTAATAAATTGTTCGGATGAAATATATTGTTTATAAGGTTTATCATCGTTTAAGACAGTTTATTGCAAGTTTGTACCATATTGTGTGTCTTTGTATATGTTCCATCTTACTAGTGGATGTTCTATCTCTTTTGAATTTCTTTTGAATATAAATTAAATTTTGTACTTTAATTAATTTATTATTGCCCACTTTAAATTGTACAGCCCTAGGTGCCGCAGTGTTCTTTATGTAGAGAGTGCCATATGCTTGATGTGATCGTTCGGGTCCAATGGCACCTCCAATTTCAAGCAAGTTTTGCAGAGACTTCTTCGAAGTTACTCTGGAGTTAGGTTGCATATGAGAATAAAGAAGATAATTCTGATAGCAACATTGATTATATGCTTTAAGTACTGCGACAATAACATTCAGAGGCGAATTTCGAAACTTTAGATAAAAAGTATTTATTAAAGTTTTCATGGGTTTGTTTTAACGCCAGTTTGTGTTACCTAACTACGTAACTTAATTCATTCTAATTAAAGCGAGCCACGGATTTCGCAATAACAGGCCCTTAAAATTTTTGCTATAGATCGACTACAATGTACATTATATTTAATACATTTAAAGCAAATTTAGATCAATTTTAATATTGTAATTTTAAATAGCAGAGGTGGATTTAAGGGGAGGGGTGGTAAAAAAAATAAATAAAAATTGATCGCCCAAATGCATCAGGTTATTTTCGGGCGTCTTGAAAAGACGAATTTCCTCTAAGATGGTGTTATCT